>NC_138775.1:23998477-24013477 GCF_965119305.1 Pelophylax lessonae | reverse complement strand
TCACAACTTTTGTTGGGAGGAAAGAAAAAAAAAAAAACACATTCAGTTTTGGGTGATCTATGTACATTGCAGGGATTTTAACAAACTGTTGCAGATCTCTACCTTTTGTTATTCTGAAGGAATAGCGGTTTGTGTCCATGTACAAAATGAATGTGAATTGGAATGATTGTATAACTATCAATCACCTGCTGCACTTGCAGGGTTCCAATTTGCACAGCGGCAGAGTCTGCATCCCCTTAGACAGGATTTCCCATTGGGAGAATCTCACCAAAATTGAGACCTTTGTTACAGGGGGCGATCAAAAGCGGACTTGTATATTAGTGCAGACTTCTGGAAAAATACAGGTGAATCTCAAAAATTAGATCATCATAAAAAAGTTAATTTCAAAAAGTGAAAATCCTATATAGATTCATTATGCACAGAGCAATATATTCCAAGCATTTCTCTCTTTTAAATTTTGAGGATTATGGCTTACGACTAGTGAAAACCCAAAATAGAGTAATCCCCCGCTCCATCGCGGTTCAGTTTTTTTACGGTCCCGGTATATTGCGTTTTTTTTTGTAATGTTATTTTACTATATAAATCATTAAAAATGAAATATTTTGGTGTTTTCCATAGCTCTTGCTATGTCTCTCAGTATCTTTTATGTGTTTAAATGAGTTTCTATTGTTTTAAAAGTGTGTTTAAAGACCTTAAAATGCTTTTACACGTACAGTGACAGTAAAAAAAACAACATGTCAACAATGCATTTTAATAGGGTTTTTCTATTTCGCGGATTTTCACTTTTCGCGGCTGGGTCCGGAACGTAACCCCCGCAATGTATTGTGAAAAAGTTCAATATTGTAGACTCATGGTGTCACACTCTAATCATCTAATGAACTCAAACACCTGTAAAGGTTTCCTGAGCTCGTCCAGAAGACAGTCATTGACACCCTCCACAAGCAGGGCCCTCCTATTCCTTATGCATGGGGACCCGACAGCTGTGTCTCCGCACGCAGCGTGGAGACACCGCTGTCATCCTCCTGCTCAGCGGGGATCGGAGGATCGATCCCCCGCTGAGAAAAACGGAGTCCGTCTGATGGACTCAGTGTGTGAAAGGGGGCAAAAAAAAAAAAAAAAACTGCTCGACTTGCCTAAATACACGTGAACGCGACTTTAGGCAGGTCAAGCATTTAAATGTACACTATACTATTCTAGGGAAAAAGGCTTGTGAAAACTCATCTAAACATGCATAATAAGCTCCCTAGAAGCATTTTTTATGCCAGCAGTTCTGGCATTTTTTTATGCTGACTAATGTGCAGGGACTCTCAGTATGCTAAAACCTTGAGATGCACAAAAAGGAGGTAACTGTGTGTGAAAGGGGCTTTGGCTCAAACAGGGTGATACAGTGTACAAAAAAAGGAAACATTTGAAAAAAAAGTCTATTCTGTTGAACTATTACATTTGCTCACCTCAAAGAGAAGAAGAGATTCTTCAATGGGCCGATCCCTCCATGGTGATGGGGGAGGATTGTGGCCTTTAATTTCCTCCACCTTTTGGTGGCAGACATAGGCGTGTCCCCTGGAACAAACACAGTCCTTTATTTAATTGGGAAATTAACAAAGTGAGTTAACATGTTTAAAAGCACAACTCCCGGCAAATAAAAAAAATAGCCCTTGCAGTGGGGTTGTGCCAGCACTGCAAGGAATAAATGGGTGTTTATTTCCAGTGGAGCAATAAAAAGGAAATATACTTACCTGATTCTCTGCCTCGCAGCTTCTGCACCCCTACTATCTAGCGGTCCAAGGTCCTGAGGCCATCAAGAACTGGGCAGGATCCACAGGCCTTCTCTGGACATTATGACAAGCTATTAACTCTTTCAGTGTGGGCACATAACTTTTTTGCTTGGAGTTAGGCTTTAATTACAGTGAGCTGGAGCCTCAGTCTGATCCACTGAAATCCTAAAGAGTTTTATTTTGTCAATCTGGGAGTTCTCACTTGCTTGACTAAAGAACCCCCCCCCTTTTTTTATTAAGAGGGGGGGGGGGGCATAGTTTGACAAATCTGGATGAGAGCAAAATCCAGTTACAGGTCATGCACATCAGAAATATTCTTTAAAGGTTATTACACCTCTAGGGGTCAGCAAGGGGATGGAAGCCCCCAGAAGGGGCACAGCAGGCATGAAAACCCATTCGCTCAGCACAGGGATCTCACCAATAGAGCCCTGAAAGATTGGAGATACCTGAACTTAATGTCGGTAGTGTGGTATCCACATATACACTATATAAGGTAGTGTGGTTTCCACATATACACTATATAAAGGTAGTGTGGTTTCCACATATACACTATATTGCCAAAAGTATTGGGATGCCTGCCTTTTACATGCACTTTAATGGCATCCCAGTCTTAGTCCGTAGGGTTCAATATTGAGTTGGCCCACCCTTTGCAGCTATAATAGCTTCAACTCTTCTGGGAAGGCTGTCCACAAGGTTTAGGAGTGTGTCTATGGGAATTTTTGACCATTCTTCCAGAAGCGCATTTGTGAGGTCAGGCACTGATGTTGGAGAGAAGGCCTGGCTCGCAGTCTGCACTATAGTTTATCCCAAAGGTGTTAATTGGGTTGAGGTCAGGACTCTGTGCAGGCCAGTCAAGTTCCCCCACCCCAAATGCGCTCATCCATGTCTTTATGGACCTTGCTTTGTGCACTGGCAGTCATGTTGGAACAGGAAGGAGTCAAGGCCAATCCCTGAAAATGATTTGGACCAGTGCACAAAGGTCAACTCAATATTGAACCCTACGGACTAAGACTGGGATGCCATTAAAGTTCATGTAAAGGCAGGTGTCCCAATACTTTGGCAATATAGCGTATTTGCAAATGTACGCAACTACGGGCTTATTCAAGTGGGCAACAAGACTGCTGTGTTCACATGTGGCTAAATGCCGCATATGGATGCAGCAGCACTGTGTGCTATGGCTGCATATACTGAACCAATAGCTGCGTCCAGTTTGTGTTGGCCAGTCTGTGTTATAACTACTTGTATGGTTACATGCCAACAGCAGTGGCTTTGGCCATTGATTTGTACAGAGTACACATCTGTCTGCGGCCGATTCCACAGGGGGTTGGTTTCTTTGTCACCAAAAATCTGATTCTTGCCAGCAACTATAAATCACAAGTTCTGCAATCCCTGCTTAGCTTACCTTCGCTGGTGATTAGCTATCCTTGTGCATGCAGCCAATGCAGCAGTCTGGTTGATTTTAAAGCCCTGCTCTTCTTCCCCTAGTGCTTCCGGTATAGACCAGAGCAATTCCCATTGGGCCAGCATCTGACCAATCAGTCACTCTGATCCTGCATGGAAGCCCTAAACAAAAAAGAATTCGAGCAGGAACTTTATTCTCCTTGGCTGAGTGGGCAGTGACAGCTAATCACCCACAGAGACCAGTACAGCAGGACTTGGGGCGGGAGGGTTGGGGGTGTAGGGTGTTCATTTTCTGTGAAAAGGTGAACCTAAAAACTTTATATTGTGTTTTGCCTGCCTGAAGGAGGCCAGGGTTTATTATATATATATATATATATATATATATATATATATATATATATATATATATATATATATACATATACACACATCTATATACATACATATATATATACATACACATATATACATACATATACATACACACACACACATATATATAAATAAATAAATCACACACAAAATATATATACATACATACATACACACACACACACACAATATATATATATATATACACACACACACACACACACTATATATATATATATATATATATATATATATATATATATACACACACATATATATATATATATATATATATATATATATATATACACACACACACACACACACACACACACACACACACATATACATACATATACACACATTATATATATATACACACACACACACACACACACACACACACATATATATATATATATATATATATATACACACACACACCTGCAGAAAACACTTTGGATCACGTTCTGTATGATCGGTTAGGTATATTTTGAAATAATTTATACAGAAAAATGTGTGAGAGGTGAAATAGAACAGAAACAGGAAGTCTCGGCTCTTTGGAATTCTCACAGGTTGGCTCTGGCGTCTCTTCTTGTCCTGGCATCTATGGGAGAGAGACATCCAGGGGGTTTCAGAGACGCTGGGGACCTACGATAACATTAAAGCCACCAACAACCAGTGCTATAGGTCTGGCATATACATTGTCCTTTGTAATAAAACAGGTTTTAGAGCTCATTCATATGAGCAGTTTATGTTGCTTATACAAAGCGTTGAAGGTGGGCTGGTTATTTTTTTATGTTCGAAACAAACAGGTAACAAGAGTAACTCCACTTTTGTTGGGAGATAAAAAAAAAACACACATTCAGTTTTGGGTGATCTATGTACATTGCAGGGATTTTAACAAACTGTTGCAGATCTCTACCTTTTGTTATTCTGAAGGAATAGCGGTTTGTGTCCATGTACAAAATTAATGTGAATTGGAATGATTGTATAACTATCAATCACCTGCTGCACTTGCAGGGTTCCAATTTGCACAGTGGCAGAGTCTGCATCCCCTTAGACAGGATTTCCCTTTGGGAGCATCTCACGAAAATTGAGACCTTTGTTGCAGGGGGCGATCAAAAGCTGACTTGTATCTTAGTGCAGACTTCTGGGAAAGTACAGGTGAATCTCAAAAATTAGATCATCATAAAAAAGTTAATTTCAAAAAGTTAAACTCCTATATAGATTCATTATGCACAGAGCCAATACATTCCAAGCATTTCTCTCTTTTAAATTTTGAGGATTATGGCTTACGACTAGTGAAAACCCAAAATTCAGTATTTCAGAAAAATTTGAATATTGTGAAAAAGTTAAATATTGTAGACTAAGGGCTATTTCACACAGGCGGACCGTTCAGATTTTTTTGGCGGATCTGAATGGTCCCCCCATGCATCTCTATGGGGGATCGGATGTCAGCAGAGACATGTCCGCTGACATCCGATCCGTCAAATCTGGACGGATGGAAACCCTATTTTCCATCCGTCCAGCGGATCGGATGAGAACGTACCGACGGTCCGTTCCCATCTGATTTCCCCCATAGAGATGCATGGGGAACTGACAGCTGTGTCTCCGCACACAGCCGGAGACACAGCTGTCCTCCTGCTGCTCAGCGGGGGATCGGCGGCTCGATCCCCCGCTGAGAAAAACGGAATCCGTCCGATGGACGGATAGTGTGAAAGGGGCCTCAGTGTCACACTCTAATCAGCTAATGAACTCAAACACCTGTAAAGGTTTCCTGAGCTCGTCCAGAAGACAGTCATTGACACCCTCCACAAGCAGGGCCCTCCTATTCCTTTTGTATTGAACTGTATTGTAAATTGTGGGGTCCCACCATTTTTTTTGTAAAGCACTGTGTAAACTGTTGGCGCTATATAAATCCTGTATGATGATAACTGCTAAAGAAGCTGGCTGTTTACAAAGTACTGTATCCAAGTATATTAATGGAAAGTGGAGTGGAAGGAAAAAGTGTGGTAGAAAAAAGGTGCACAAGCAACGGGGATAACAGCAGCCTAAGAGGATTGGGAAGCAAAGGCCATTTAGGAATTTGGGGGCGATTCACAAGGAGTGGACTACAGCTTATGTCAGTGCTTCAAGAGCCACCACACACAGACATATCCAGGAAATGGGCTACAACTGTCACATTCCTTGTGTCAAACCACTCCTGGGCCAGAGACGTTCGAAGTGTCTTACCTGGGCTAAGGAGAAAATAAAAAGGACCGGACTGTTGCTTAGTGGTCCAAAGTGCTCTTTTCGGATTAAAGTAAATTTTGCATTTCATTTGGAAATCAAGGTCCTAGAGTCTGGAGGAAGAATGAAGAGGAACAGAATCCAAGTTGCACGAGGTCCAGTGTGAAGTTTCCACAGTCCATGATGATTTGGGGAGCCATGTCATCTGCTGGTGTTGGTCTACTGTTTTATCAAGCCTAAATTCTGTGCAGCCTCTACCAGGAAATTCTAGAGCACTTCATGCTTCCCTCTGCTGACCAGCTTTATGGAGATGCTGATTTCATTTTCCAGCAGGACTTGGCACCTCCCCACACTGCCAAAACTACCAATACCTGGTTTAATGATCATAGTGTCACTGTGCTTGATTGGCCTGCAAACTCACCTGACCTAAACCCCAGAGAGAATCTGTGGGGTATTATCAAGAGTAAGATGAGAGACACCAGACCCAACAATGCAGACGAGCTGAAGGCCAGAGGTGGGGGACTTGAGTTGAGTCACATGACTTGACTTAAGTCACCAGTTATAGGACTTGAGACTTGCTTGACTAAAATTAATAAAAGACTCGACTTGACTTTGACTTGGTGTTCATGACTCGAGACTTGACTTTGACTTGAGACATATGACTCGAAATGACTTTACTTTTTGAAGTTATTAAATATTTGCATTTTCTCAAGACGTGTTAAAGCAATATTTTGACTTGATTTGTGACTTGACTTGCTTGACTTCTAGCAGGGACTCGACTTGACTTGCTTGCTTTTCGCCACAGTAACTTGGGACTTGCTTGAGACTTGAAGGTTAAGACTTTAGACTTGCACATGTGTGACTTACTCCCATGTCTGCTGAAGGCCTCTATCAAAAGCAACCTGGGCTTCCACCATACCTCAGCATTGCCAAAGGCGGATCACCTCCCCGCCACATTGATGCAGTAATTATTGCAAAAGGAGAAGCCCTGACCAAGTATTGAATGCATACTATAATGTACATGGACAGACTTTTCAGTAAGTCAAGCCAACGTTTCTGCATCAAAAATACTTTATTGGTCTTATGTAATATTTAATTTTCTAATATACTGAATTTTGGGTTTTCACTAGCTGCAAGCCATAATAATCAAAACTAAAAAGAAAGAAATGCTTGAAATATATCACTTATCACTCTGTGCGTAAGGCATCTATATATCAAAAAGGGTTTCACTTTTTTAATTCAATCATTGAAAAAAACTCACACGATATTCTAATATTTTAAGATGCACCTGTAAGTGAGCCAATCACACAAGCAGGAAAATAGGATTTTTGACTCACCGAAAAATCAAGTTTGACTGACACCGTGCTCCATTAATCATGACTATAGGGTTATATCACCTCCTTCAGGAGTAGGACTAGGCAGAACAAAAAAAAAAAAACTTGGCTACGCCCATGGGCCATCCTGAGCTGGTCTATAACCCACTCTCTGTTTTAGGTATACAGTTTAGTAGCAAGCAGTATTCAAAGTATAAAAAACACCTTAGAGGGGTGGGTGCTGTGTCCATTAAATTCAGAGAAATTAATTTTACGGCAAGTAAAAAAAAAATCCCATTTTCACTTCAGTTCCATGAACAGCGCTCCATTAATCATGACTATAGGGATGTCCAAAAGCAGTGCCAAAATGAAAATGAGGGGTGGGGAAAATAACCGAAGACTAAAACACAAGAGCCCTAACCAGCTCACAAGAGCTCAACTAGGACACAGGAGCCCCATCTGAAATAAACATTTTAGGAAAAACACCCCTCAAAAAGGGAAAAGCCCCACTTAAACAGACGCTTGCAAAACCTTGTAGCCAAAAGAAGCATCCGTAGATGCTAAAATATCTACTTTGTAGAATTTGCTAAAAGTATACACCGACGACCAAGTGGCCGCCCTGCAAACCTGAGATATTGACGCTTGATGACGGAAGGCCCAGGAAGTACTCAGCACCCAAGTAGAATGCGCCGCGATAGGGAAAGGAGGAACCCGACCTTTAATAGAATAGGCCTGAGTCACCTCTGTCTGATCCATCTAGAGATGATAGCCGAAGAAGTGGGCAGTCTGACCTCTGAAAAGTCTCCGTGGCTGTCAGATACACCCGAATCGCTGGAACCACATCCAAGGCATGCAGAGCAAATTCCCTGGGATAAGCTGACTTGGGACACAAGGAAGGCAAGACAATGTACTCAAATGAAAGTCAGACGTTGGGCAGGAATAACAGATAAGGACGAAGAACCACTATTTTTTTGGACCACTAAATTGGAAGTACAACAGGATAATGCCACCAACTCCAATACCCTTCGGGCCGAGGTAATAGCCACTACCACCAAGAATGCCACTTTCTGGGACAACGTAGGCAAGGAAATCTCCCAAATATTCTCAAATTTCTGGAGAACCACTACAGATCCCCCACACGCTGGGCACCTATTAGATAGATAGATAGATAGATAGATAGATAGATAGTAGGGACCCTCAAGGGCTCACCACTACCAGCCAGAGGAGCGCCGAATATTCAGACCCAGCACTGCCATCAGTGTCCATCCAGGACATATATCCTGGGAATAACAGGAAGATGAAGAGGAGGAGCCCCAGCATCACCATGCAGCTCTGGCCGTCTCCAAAGTCACACCGTGATGTCACAGACTACACAAACATGCCCACCCGCCGGAGACAAAGCCAAACCAAGGGAAAATGGCCACCGCGAGATCACGAACTTCTCAAACATGACCGCGCCGAACACTCAGTACAGGCTGCCAGGATCCTCGCTGCGCCCTTTGCATTAGGACCCACCAAGGTACTGTACCCCACACTGCAGGACATACATTAAGTCTACTGCGCCCTCTGCACTGGCACCCCCAGACTCCAGGGACATTCACGGGGGGGGGGGGGGGGGAGGGGCACGCGCTTGGCTGGACTGGGGTGACCACTGGATCTAGATTATCCAGCCCATTGCCTAGCCCGGCAGTTGACCGTAGATCTTTGAGGAGAGCGAAAAAAAAAAAAAAGAGCAAGATACATGGAAGGAGAAAAAAAAAGCAAACCTTGCTAGGACCAAGAGATCCCAGCAGGGAGCCTAGGTCTTTACTCCTGACTAGATAGAATGAAACTGAATACCTAGAGCAGAGAGGGGGGGGGGGGGTTATTTACCAGCTGGGGACGGCTCATGGGCATAGCCAGGTTTTTTGTTCCGACTAGTCTCACTCCTGGAGGCGGCGATATAACCCTATGATTAATGTGAGCGATGGGTCAGTCGATGAATGCCTACAGGTTACCATATTGCATTTTATAGAAAAATTACAGTGGCTGCAGATTGAAAAGGAAAGGTAATTTTAATAGTCTTTAATTACAATATGACTTGTGTCACAACAATTGTACATGCTATATTTTTTTTTTTTTTTTATTTGCCTTTTTTTCCCCCCACAAAAGTGGAGTTACCCTTTAATTCTCCAACATCTACCAAAAGCTGGAGTATCCTTTTCTCGGATCAGGTTGTTATAGGGTTTTGTTCAATAGAGTCCTGTATAACCAAACAACACCATGTAGACAGATTGGCTGTCAGGAAGTTCCCCCAATTTTGTAGAAAACAACCTCTGGACAGAGGTGATAAAAGCAGGCAATTGTTCTAGCTTTACGGCTATTTTGGGCCTCTCTGTTTTCAGCATCCTGCTACCCAAATAAAGTCTCCCCGATGGACTATTCACCTTTTAATGAGCTCCACCGCCCACTCATACAGCTGGTCGAAGTTATCAGAGGCGTGTGTCACGGCGTAAGGCTTGTATCCTGTCACAGGAAAGACACAGATTAATAAAGAATACAGCACAATACACAGTCACTTCCTGATCCCTCCAGACAGATATCGTCTCAATAACAGTCCTGAGGGTCTCTTGGCGGCTCATCGTCACCTTGTCACTAAGCAGTGATGGACACAAATACAAAAATGTGGACAGTCCATCAAAATTAAAAACTCCTTTCAATGACACAAACATTGAATATTGCAGAATGAATTGCTTACAAGTTTCAGAAGTTTGAAGGAAGATTCAATAATACAGTAATACCTTGGATTGCGAGCATAATTCGTTCTGGAAACATGCTTCTAATCCAAAGCACTCTTATATCAAAACTAATTTCCCCATAAGAAATAATGGCAAATCAGATGATTCATTCCACAACCATTTATTGGTATAAAGATATGCTGCTATCATAATCGATAGTACAGTACTGTAAAGAAATGCCATCCCCTCTGTTAAAAAACGTGTCCGTGTCCCTGTGCTGTATATAAAACATGCTGATTTCTAACTATACAGTACAGTATCAGATCATCTCCAGGCAGGCACTCACGTGACTCCTCTGCTCTCGGCTCCCCTTCTCCCCGGCTGACGTCAGCAGGAGTGCTTGGCCCCCGCCCGCCGGGGAGAGCAGAGAGACGAAGAGTCACGTGAGCTCCGGGAGACATTCTGATATAAGATACAATCAGCATTTTTTTTATACAGCACAGGCACACATAATGTTATGTAACAGAGGGGATGGCATGGTTATACTGTACTAAACCACAGTAACATTGTGAGGGTAACACTGCTCGCATACCAACACAAAATTAAAGAGGTCGTAAACCCAATTTTTATTTTTTTTCAACCTGAAAGAGAAACCCATAATGAGCTATGAAATACTTACCTTAGAACGAGCCCCCGCAGTGCCGCCTGCTTACCTGTACGACGGGCGACATGTCCAGTCGCCCGTCTTCCGGGATCGTGGCATCCGGCCATCTGATTGGCCGGAGCCGCGGTGACGTCACTCCTGCGGGAGCCGCCGGTCGCGGCACGGGGCTCTGAATGAACGACACCAGCGGCCGTTCCTTCAGAGCGCATGCGCCAGTGACGTAAGGTAAATATCTCCTAAACGGTACATGTTTAGGAGATATTTACAGTACCTATAGGTGATCCTATGATAAGGCTTACCTATAGGTACAAGTTACAGAGGAGGGTTTACTTCCTCTTTAACAAAAAAAAAAAAAAAAAAAAGTTGCTCATCTTTCAAAACACTTCACCCCGGTTACTCGCAAACCAAGGTATTACTGTTAAATGTTAAAAGATTATCCTGCGCTATGGACCTAGATTATATGCTAGATGTGTGCATCCGGCTGCTGCCCTCACTATGAACGGCCACCTAATTGTACAAAAAAGTGCTGATGCGCAAGTCAGTAGTGGTGCTGTCTAATTTAAGTAAATACTAGTAAATGACTGGTAAAAGATTGTGGTAGAAGCATGAAGAATACTTAGATGCGCTGACAGTCAAACCATATGTGCAATTTAAAAATCAGTAATAAAACCTGTGCTAGTTGATCAATAAACTAAAAAAAAAAATTTTTTATATATATATATATATATATATATACACACACACACACACACATACATACACACATATATACACACACACACACACACACACCCATGGGTATAATTTGTGCTGACTAATACACACCAATAAATTATAACATATAATTATAGGAAATATATGAGGAATTAAATCGGATGTGCATGCTATTCACGTCAAAAAACTAAAAGGGACTATGTGCTGTATGTTAATTCTTACAAATAGTGCAATAAGGTGCAAGTGCCAATACACAGTGAAATTTAGCAGCAAGGAACCCCCTGTTGGGGGGGGGGGGGGGTAACTCCATCCATATAATGTGAATAATGGTACACCTGTGTGCAATATCTCAATTGGGTACAGAGTTGCATGATTGGGTACTTGTCAAACTATCACAGCCCAGAAAACTATTACAGGCTGGTACAAGTGGTAAGGCATGCAGCAGATTAAATTTCTGAGACAGATGCTGGAATGCAGGTTGTCTGCATTGGGGCCGCTACACATGAAGCAGTACAGAAATACACAATAATCCAGCATACTAATGTAAATCAGTGTAGTACAGATCTTTATGTTGTGTTAGAGAAGAAGGTGCTAATCCATAGAGGCTGGACGCAGCAGTGACATTTTTAAAGAGGAAGTAAACCCTTCTCTGACACTTTTACCTATAGGTGATCCTATGATGAGGCTCACCTATAGGTACTGTAAATATCTCCTAAACATGTACCGTTTAGGAGATATTTACCTTACATGCAGCCAGTGACATCACTGGCGCATGCGTTCTGAAGGAACGGCCGCTGGTGCCATTTCTTCAGAGCCCCGTGCCGTGAGTGTCGGCTCCCGCACGAGGGAGTGACGCCACCGCGGCTCCGGCCAATCAGATGACCGGATGCCGCGATCCCGGAAGATGGGCGACTGGACATGTCGCCCATCATACAGGTAAGCGGATGGCACAGCGGGGGCTCGTTCTTAGGTAAGTATTTCATAATGAGTATTCTCATTATGTCTTTCTCTTACAGGTTGTAAAAAAAAAAAAAAAAAATTCTAAGGAGTTTACAACCTCTTTAAGGATCCCTAAAAAAACTCAAGCAGAACTCCAGGAAGAATACAAAAATGAAGAGCACATTTCATTTGAGCATTTGTGTTTCTATACACCCTGAAAACTTACACAGCCCCACCACACAGCACAATCCTGCCTGGCAAGAGGGGAAACCCACGTTTTCTCTTCTGTAGACAACACTAAGGCCTCATGTACACTGCTGATGAACAGACATTTTTCAGCAGCCCCTGAACTCTCCTCTATGTTATCCTATCTGTCCACTGAGTTTTTTTTATAGTCCTTTAGAGGAAGTTGTAATGTGAAAGTAAGAGCGAGAGATGCAAAAATGTTTCTAAACTAAAATGTTGATGAACGCCGGTAAAACATGGCATGTAAAAGTGGTCAAACAGACGTTTTTATTCCAGCGTCCAGAAGAGGTTTTCAAACGTCCAGTCAGTGAACATGAGGCCTTCCAGGTCTTGTCCCTCCTCCAGCCTGTCACTGGACAGTGAAAGGAGAAGTGGCAGACTTTGGCCCCTTTCACACATACGGTCCCCGTTGAGACCCCCGTGTCAGTTTTTCAGGCGGATCTGAACGGATGCCCCATGCATCTCTATGGGGCAGCGGATGTCAGCGGAGACATGTCCTCTGACATCCGATCCAGTCCGTCAAATCCTGGACGGATGGAAACCCTATTTTCCATCCGTCTGATCGGATGAGAACGGACCGCCTGTCCCCCATAGAGAACAGCGGGGATCTGACACCTCCGTCTCTGCACACAGAGCGGAGACTGTGCTGTCATCCGCCTGCTCAGCGGATCGATCCCCCGCTGAGCAGAACGGCTCCGTCGATGGAACAGAGCCGTGTGGAAGGGGTCTAATAATCTCATCGTTCTCTTGCAATCAGCGCCAAGGTACTGCGGGGCAACTGATTGACTCCTTGAGCTGTTTTTTCCTGCTGTTGTACGGTGTCTTCACTAGATTTTGTCTTTCTTGCACAAGGTTCAGCTTAAAGAGACAACACTTGCACACATTTTTGAAAACTTTTTTTTTTCTATGGGACTTGGCTGTCTCCATTGCCCATAAAAATGCAAATGGACCATGTTCTGTATGAGCGGTTAGGTATATTTTGAAATTATTTATATAAAAATGTGTGAGAGGTGAAATAGAACAGAAACAGGGAGTCTCGGCTCTTTGGAATTCTCACAGGTTGGCTCTGGCGTCTCTTCTTGTCCTGGCATCTATGGGAGAGAGACATCCAGGGGGTTTCAGAGACGCTGGAGACCCACAATAGCATTACACACACCAGGCAGATTGTCCATATAGAAAAAAAGATCATTAAGGGTTTCTCAGAGTAAAAACGGCACAGTTCTCAGCGGCTGTCCCAGAGACACTTACAATTTTAAAATGGTAGCATAATCCCCCCTGCTTAAGTTATGAGTGTAATGTGCTAGTATGCAATGAATGCAACATTTTCCTAGCCTGTGCTTAATTCAGCCATATTTCTTTATGGGTCTTGTCCAAAATATAAAAGAATGAAGGTGATGCTTATAGAAGATACCAAACAACTCCCAGCCAGAAAATAAATGCCACCACCTACTGGCCAAATAATGGTACTGCTACATTCGCAATAAAATAAAAAGTAAGTAACACCGACTGACACATACCCAACCATTCCACCATGTCTTTGATAGCTGTGAAGTATTTCTCCTCCTCCTTTTCTGGGTTGGTGTCATCGTAGCGCAAAAAGCAGATCCCACCATTGGCCTGTGTGTACACAGTGGTAACATATTGAGTTACAGCACCACATCAATGACTTAGAGTATACATTTCTGCACAAGTTCACTGATTTATAGAACACTCCTATTTAAAAATGTATATAATAGACCCACTGGAACCTCCGCACTTAGTCCACCAATTACCCACCTAAGTCTATGGTGCAGATCCTTTAATTTCCCATGCACCATCAAAAAAATCCTTTGGTCCATTGAAATGGATTTCTGTTTAAAAGCAGTATTAAAGCCAAAAGCAAACATACTGCAGCTTCCCAATTCCTAGATGTGGTGGCTGCATTAGTATTCTTTTTTAGGCTTTAATAATTTTCACCTGGGGATCCTACTAAGTGATTTTTCCCCTGCAGACATAGTTAGGGGGTAGAGGCAAACCGTTTACCATTGACAGGGGTGCTTACAGTGATCCTATTATGTAAAACCATTATAACTAATGGAAAAAAAAAAAAAAAAACGGTTGGTGTAACTGTTTATAAAGTGTGATCTGGAGTTTCACATTCATTTTTTTCAGAGTATCTAAATCTAAGGCATCCAACACTCCCCCCCCCCCCCCCAGATTAACAATACCGCTGTCCAAAGGTGTCCTTGTTGCTCCTTCATCCAGATTGGGGGCGCTTTAATACAGGAGGTGCGGTACTGACCAGATCACCAAGTGGAAACAGAGGGGGGGGGGGGGAGCATAAAGAAGAAAAAACAAATGCAGCCACCAAATCTAATGATTGGTAAGATGTAATATGTGAATTTGTTGTTTTTGGTTTAATACTGCCTTAATGGCTAAAATCTCACACAACATCTAGTGGCTGAAAGTTATATATATATAATATCTATATCAGTGTTAATTTCGTCAACTAAAAAGTTTTAGTTGACTAAATTAAACACAGTTTTAGTCGACTAAAATACGACTAAAACTAAAATGGCATTTTAGTCAAAAGACTATAACTAAAACTAAATTGAAATTTGCTGCCAAAATTAACACTGGTGCATGCT
>NC_138775.1:23895993-23990777 GCF_965119305.1 Pelophylax lessonae | reverse complement strand
TGTGTGGTATATATCTGGTGTGTGTGTGTGTATATGTGTTTGTGTGTGTGTGTGTGTGTTGTGTGTAGTGTGTGTGGTAATATATATGTGTGTGTGTGTGTGTGTGTGTGTGTATGTGTGTGTTGTGTGTGTATATTGTGTGTTTGTGTGGTGTGTTTTTGTGTGTGTGTGTGTTGTGTGTTTGTGTGGTGTGTTGTTTTACGTGTGTGTGTGTGTGTGTGTATATGTGTGTGTGTGTGTCTCTTATGAAACACATATATATATATATATACACACATATATATATATATATACACACATATATATATATACCAACCACATATATATATATATATACACACATATATATATATATACACACTATATATATATATATATATACACACATATATATATATATACACACATATATATATATATATACACACATATATATATATATATATATATATATACACACAACATATATATATATATATATATATATATATATATATATATATATATATATATATATAATATATATACACACACACACACACACGTGATCTGGAGTACAGGTGCCATCCTGTAGAAGTAAAACTGCTGTAGGGCAGACCTTAAGTAGTTAATGACATTTTCTATTATAATGATCAGAGCAATGAGAAGCTCATATATAAAATGCTATGTAAAACAATTTTTATTTTTTTATTTTTAAGAAAACCTGTCAACATTAATAAAAAGCAAACATGGCTGAAAAGAGGCTAGAGAAGACCCCGTCTAGTTTTTTATTTGTCATTTTATTTTACCTGTCCACCAGTGATCTCCAGGTGTTGCTTCAACAGTTCCATAGTTTTTGGTGTCACAACATAACCTTCTGTCTTGTAATTTTCACCTAAGTATAGAACAAGTTATTGCTTTAGTGAAGGATTACTAATCCCTGCATACAGCTGACCAGTACATTCTTAAAATGGGACAGAAGGCAACCTCCCATCCCATAATCCGACAAGCTTGGAAAAAAACCTCTGCATTTTTGGAAAGGGTCAGGGACTTTTTTAAACTTAAAAAATGGCGTTTTTGCTTTTTTTTTTTGGTTTAATAGACTTCAATAGAGAAGCTGCAGAAAAGCCTGTAGTGCGTTTTAACCGCGATTTGCGTTTTTTAATCTGCCCAACAAATTTGCCAAAAAAAAAAACGCTGCAAAAACCACTGCAGAAACTCTCAAAAGCAAACTGCATAGGTGTGAATGGAGCCTAAAAGTTGAAGGTTTCTTACTTTCATGCATTCTATGCATTAAGGTAAGAAGAAGCCTTCAGTATCCAGCAACACCCCCCCCCCCCTTCCCAATACTTACACAAGCCTGATTGCAATCCAGCGATGTGCACAAGTGTGGCTGCTCTCCCGGGTCTCTTCCTCCTCATTGGCTGAGAGATAGCAGAGGGGGCCATTGGCTCCTGTTGCTGTCAATCACAGCCAGTGAGGAGAGAGAGTGGGGGCCGTGCCCCATTCTGTGTGTCTTCTGGACAGAGCGAGCACACATGCGTGCCCCCACAGCAAGTGGCTTACTATGGGGGCACTCGAAGAGGAGGAGTCAGGAGCACTGGCAGGGGACCCTAAAAGAGGAAGATCCGGGCTGCTCTGTGCAAAACCATTACATAGAGCAGGTTAGAATAAGATGCTTGTTAAAAAACACCTTTAAATATCACTTTAAATCCGGTAATAAATTGTCACCTGCTGGCTGCCATTTCTGATCCCCTTTTGGGAAGACTCGTTGCCAGTCTACATTATGTTGATCCTCTGCCTTCAAAAATTTTAAAGTCACAGACCAGAAATGAATGCGTGCTGTGCCAGCGATTCAAGGTCTCATTTAGACCGGCAACTTTCAGTGACCTTCAACTTTTAGGCTCCATTCACACCTATGCAGTTTGCTTTTGAGAGTTTCTGCAGTGGCTTTGCAGCGTTTTTTTTTTCAAAGGGGAAAAAAACAACAAAAGCTGTATAGTGTGTATCCAGCTTAAAGCAGGATACACACTATACAACCTTTTTTGTTAGATATTGCTTTAGATTTACCTTCAACTATGTAGTATAAGGGCCTCCCTGATTGCATACAAATCCAAAGTGTTTAGATTTGACCTCATATTATATGGTTTTGGTAAATCTAAAAAGGAAAAAAAAATCTAAAGACAAATTGTATAGTGTGTATCCAGCTTAAAAGTAATATTGTAGCAAAATCTGTTTGTCATTTTATCTTTTAATAGATATACAGTACAGTGAGAGTTATCACCCTACAACAGTAAATGTGTTACTGACAGGATCATCAAGTTAACCGCTTGCCGACTGCGCACAGTATATTTACTGCGGCAGTCAGCCCCTCACAGGCAGAGCGACGTAGGTCTACGTCGCTTGCCTGTGAGGGCTCTAGGGAGCGGGCGCGCTCCCGCGCGATCACAGACCCCCCTGGTAGCCGGTCACTCGCGATCGTCGGTGGAGAGGGAGAAAGGCAGGCGGCTAATGTAAACAAGCCGCCTGTCATTCTCCCCGGTGTATGAATGATGATCATACGGTTCTACTATGTAGGACCGTTGATCACTGTTCATACATCTCAAGCCACAGCCAATCACAGTTAGAATCACGCCCCTAGGGACACACATAGCCCCTCCCTCTAAAAAAAAGTTAACCCCTTTACTGCCAGTGTAATTTTACAGTAACAGTGCATATGTATAGCACTGATTACTGTAGTAATGTCACTGGTAACCCCAAAAGTGTCAAAAATGTCAGTCAAGGGTCCGATCTGTCCGCCGCAATGTCGCAGTACCGCAACAAAAAAAAAAAAAAAAAAAAAAAAAATCACAGATCGCCGCCATTACGCGTTAAAAAAAAACAAAAAACAAACAAAAATGACAAAAATCTTTCCCTTTGTTAGTAAACGCGATAACTTTTGCGCTAACCAATCAAAATACACTTGTGGCGATTTTTTTTTACCAAACATATGTAGCATAAAACAAATTGGCCGAAAATGTTAAAAAATTTTGATTTTTACATTTTTTTTGGGGAATTTCATATAAAAAAAAATGTGAAAAACATTGTTAGTTTTGCAAAATTGGCGCTCTTTTTTTGTTTATAGTGCATGATCAAAAAAATCGCACAGGTGATCAAATACCACCAAACGAAAGCTCTATTTGTGGGAAAAAAAGGAGGTCAAATTCGTTTAGGTACAGCGTCGCACGACCACGCAATTGTCCGTTAAAGTCACGCAGTGCCGAATCGCAAAATACCCCCTGGTCAGGAAGGGGGTAAAATCTTCCGGGGCTTAAGTGGTTAAAGAAGGGCCCTTACACATGAGGCGGACTCTGTTGGAGTCCGCCTGCTCAGCAGGCGGGTGGCTGGTCCATGTCTGCTGCACTTATGCCGAGCCGACACAGACACAGCCCGCTCTCCTCTATGAGCGGTCGGATGTAAAAAGGACCGTCTATTCGTTTACAACCGACTGCCTTCCGATCCGTCAGATCCCCATCCATCTGTTTTTAGCAGACCGGATGAGAGGTCAGTGGGTGTCAATGGACTCATGTTCGTTGACAACTGCTACTCCATAGAGGAGACTGGAGGGTTGGATGGGGTCTGCCTGAAAAACAGTTGTGAAAAGAGCCTTAACCACTTTCAGACCGGAGGATTTGGCTGCTCAATGACCAGGCCCTATTTTGCGATTCGGCACTGCGTGACTTTAACAGAAAATTGCGCTGTACCCAAACTAAATTGACGTCCTTTTTATCCCCCCACAAACAGAGCTTTCTTTTGGTGGTATTTGATCACCTGTGCGATTTTTATTTTTTGTGCTATAAATATAAAAAAAAAAAAAAGCGCCAATTTTGAAAAAATAAAATAAATAAAAAAAAAACACTATTTTTCACATTCTTTTATATGAAATTCTCAAAAAAAATGTCAAAATCAAATTTTTTTTAACATTTTAGGCGAATTTGTTTTCGGCTACATTTTTTTTTTTTTTAAACCAAAAATATCGCAATAAAAGCGTATTTTGTTTAGGTTTGCGCAAAAAGTTATTGTGTTTACTAACTACGGGAAAGATTTATGTTATTTCTTTTTTACTAGTAATGGCGGCGATCTTCGATTTTTTGCGGGACTGCGACATTGCGCTAGACGGATCGGACCCCCAACTGACATTTTTGACACTTTTGGGGGTACCAGTGACATTACTACAGTAATCAGTGCTAAAAATATGCACTGTTACTGTAATAATGACACTGGCAGGGAAGAGGTTTACCCTGTTGGTGATTAAGGGGTTAAATGTGATCCTAGGGGCGTGAGTCTAACTGTGGGGGGGGGGGGGTGGCTTGTGAAGTCATCACAGAGGCATGTGATCCTATATAGAAGGATCACATGACATCTGTGATCACTTCAGGGAGAAGTACGGACGGCTGCGTTTACATCAGCCGTCCGTCCTTCTCTGTCAGCGGCGGGAGATCGCGGGTGGCCGGCGGCCATCTGAGCCGCCTGGCACCCGCCACTGGCTCCCCCGCTGATTAGCCGGGGCGGGAGCGCGCCTCCGGCGGCGCGCGAACGCCCCCCTAGCTCCTCCCAGGTGAGCGCCGTACACGTACAGCGCTTTGCCTGTATGAGCCAGACTGCCGCGGTACAGCTGCGTCAGCTGGTCGTAAAGTGGTTAAGGAGGGAATACCCTGAAAAAGAAAACAACTGCAGCCACCACATCTTAGAACCTGTAAGCTACAACATTTTACAATTTTCTTCAGGGTTTAGATACTGAACATAAAATGTGTTCTTACTTCTCCAGTTGCATTCACCAGAATATAAAGTTTATTTGCACGTAAAGTAATAAGCAGCACCCTCTAGAAATATCTATGACAGCTATACAGGCTGGGTATTTCAGTGAACATCTGTGTCTCCAAGAGACAAAACATTTTTTTACACAAACATTTCTAGGTGGACTGGCCTTTTAAATCAGCCACTACCATTCATTAAGGCAGCACAAAAATGTGATTGGTGTTCTTATAGAATAAACAATATACCTGGTTTATGGAACTTTAGGGCCTCTCCTCTTAGCTGCTCCATCAATGAGGTAGGTTCAACTTTAACGTCACCTAAGAGAACAGAAAAATAAAAAGTATTAAAAATATATAAATTTCTATACATACTGCTATAAAACAGACTAGTGAAAATACACACAAATAAAATGAACTACACAATTAGAGCCCATTCACACTGCCGCGACTTGTCAGCCTGACAAGTCGCGGTAGGTCGCCTGCCATTGATTAGCACAGGACCCGTTCTAATAGGAGCATCACAAGTCGCTCCGACTTAGAAAAAGGGTCCTGTACTACTTTGGGGCAACCTGGGAGCGACTTGCATAGACTTCCATTATGTGAAATCCCTGCAAGTCGTGCCGAAGTCGCGGTGCACGCGACTTCACAGGTCGCCCCCCGAAGTCGTGTCGCCTCAGTGTGAACCGGCTCTTAACGTGTTCCACTGTGCTACAAATATGAAAAAAAAAAAACATTGTAAATAAAACAAGGACTAAAACATCAATGATACACTGTGCTGCTACTTCATACATAAATTATACCAATATAAAAAGTGAAAAAATCTTCAGTGCCATACTACTAATCAATTCACAGTAGTGCATACATCTTAACACAAATAAAGCATAAATGTAAAAAATATTAAAAAAAGGTCTTTGCAAAGTTCATCCAATAAATGTATCAAAATTCAAATAAGTCCACTAAAAGTCCAAACAAAAAAAGTGTCACATCAATGTGACATCTTGTAAAAAATAATATACTGTAAATCGGCCACCAATATGATGAAAATGAGCCCTTCTCCATTGAGAGTAAACACTCACCAGACAATTTCGAAAGTCAGAAATTATGAAACGCGTCGGGGAGGCTACACGGTGACCAAGAGTCGGGCTAGACAAGTGGCAAGACCATAGTGGCAACCAATTGCCGGCGTGGAGGTGGTGAGATTGCGGTGATGTGCCACTGGACAACCTATACATTTTAATGCCGATACAGGCGGTCCTGGGGTTACAAACATCCGACTTACAAATGGAGGGACACAACAGGAAGTGAGGAGAAATCTCCCCCTAGGAAGGGAAATTCAATCCTGTAAGAGTTCTCATGGGAAAAAGGTGTCTCCACTGAAGCTTTATCACCAATCCTTGTTTCCACAACAACCCCAAATTTTCAAAATCCAGGTATCATAGCGACAGAAAGCGAGGGGAAATCTTCTGAACAGGGGCACAGACAGCAAAACAAAATGGTACAGGGGTGTTAAACCTCCTCTATGCTATCCAAAAAACTTAATTATTTTGGCTGGAGCTACATTTAAAAAAAATGTACCTGTTCCGACTTACAAACAAATTTCACTTAAAGAGGAAGTAAACTCCTCAAAGTTTTTCTTTTTTCTTCCCTGCAAGGTAAATGCATAATGTGCTAGTATGCATTGCATACTAGCACATTATGTGACACTTCCCTCAAACGAAGTCCTGCGATGTCCCCGCTGCTGGCCGCATCCATGTTTACCCGTTTTCTTCCAGGTCTGCGGACTCTGGCAGTATTACTGGCCAAAGCCGCGTAACGTCACTCCCGCACATGCGAGCGGGAGCCACCAGTCACGGCACAGGGCTCTGAAGAAACGACATGGGCGGCCGTTTCTTCAGAGCGCATGCGCCGATGACGTCATCGGCTGCATGCAATGTAAATATCTCCTAAATGGTGCAAGTTTAGGAGATATTTACAGCACCTATAGGTATGCCTTAATATAGGGTTACCTATAGGTAAAAGTAATTAAAGTGGGTTTACAACCACTTTAAGAACAAACTTCCAGTCCCTATCTTGTTTGTAACCTGGGGACCGCCTGTTACGATTTCTTAAATGTGAGTGGAATGTCATTTTAATAAAAAGGAGTGTTTGTTGGAAGTAATGCACTATTGGAGGTCCCTTTTTATTTCTTTTCGGCATAACATATGACGTGATGAGATCTATGGCAGAGTGGGAAAGCATCCTATCAAGCGGTGATTGAACTGACAAAGCGCAAGCACTTTCTTATGAACATGGGGGGCATGTTTGTCTGATGAGGGTTTACTCTTAAGGTAGAAAAGCTCTCCTCACATTGGTGGTGGATTTACGGTGCATTATTTAACATGGATGTGTGACACTTTTGTTTAGACTTTCACGAAGTGGACTTATTTGATTTTTGATATATTCATTGAATGAACTTTGCACAGACTTGTTCAATATTTGTTACATTTATGCTTTATTTGTATTGTTAATCGATATATGCGCTACTGTGGATTATTAGTTTGGCACTGATGATTTTTTCACTTTATAAATGGTACAAGACAGACTAATCGGGACCATCTTGTATATCAAGAACCCGGAAACAGTGCATCCGAAAAACTGGGCTAAAAATACAACGATCAGCCATAACTTTATGACCACAGACAGGTTAAGTGAATAACATTGATTATTTCATTACAATGGCATCCAAAAGCGGGTGGGATAAATTAGGCAGAAACAAACATGTGGTTCGTGAAGTTGATGTGTTAACCACTTGCCGACCGCCGCAAGTACATATACTGCGGCGGTCAGCCCCTCACAGGCAAAGTGACGTAGCGGTATGTCACTAGCCTGTGAGGCTCTGGGGAGAGCGAGCGCGCCGCCGGAGGCGCGGTCACGGACCCCCCGTGCGCGCGTGTGAGCGGTGGACCTGATGTCCGCCGCTCACTCACAATCGTCTGTGACAGCGGGAGAAAGGCAGGCGGCTAATGTAAACAAGCCGCCTGTCATTCTCCCCTGTGTAGAAACAGTGATCATACGGTTCTACTATGTAAGACCGTTGATCATTGTTCCTACACTTCAAGCCACAGCCAATCACAGTTAGAATCACGCCCCTAGGGACACACACAGCCCCGCTCTCTCAAATAAAGTTAACCCCTTCACTACCAGTGTATTTTTGCAGTAACAGTGCATATGTATAGCACTGATTACTGCAGTAATGTCACTGGTAACCCCAAAAGTGTCAAAAATGTCAGTCAAGGGTCCGATCTGTCCGCCCCAATGTCGCAGTACCGCAAAAAAAAAAAAAAAAAAAAAAAAAAAAAAATCGCAGATCGCCGCCATTACGCGTTAAAAAAACCCAACAAAAATGACAAAAACCTTTCCCTTTGTTAGTAAACGCGATAACTTTTGCGCAAACCAATCAAAATACGCTTTTTGCGATTTTTTTTTACCAAACATATGTAGCATAAAACAAATTGGCCGAAAATTTTAAAAAATTTTGATTTTTACATTTTTTTGGGGGAATTTCATATAAAAAAAAAAATGTGAAAAATATTGTTATTTTTGCAAAATTTACACTCTTTTGTTGGTTATAGCGCATGATAAAAAAAAAAAATATCGCACAGGTGATACCAAATACCACCGAAAGAAAGCTCCGTTTGTGGGGAAAAAAAGGACGTCAAATTAGTTTAGGTACAGCGTCGCACAACCGCGCAATTGTCTGGTAAAGTCACGCAGTGCCGAATCTCAAAATACCCCCTGGTCGGGAAGGGGGTAAAATCTTCCGGGGCTTAAGTAATTAAAAGAGAAAAAAAAAAAAAAGGCCATCACAGTTTGCGGTATATGGGGCAGTGTAGGCGCAGACCAGACGCAGTGTCCATGCTGACCCGTATCCACAGCCAAAAGCACCTACAATGGGCACGTGAGCATCAGAACAATGGAAGAAGGTGGCCTGTTCTCATTAATCACATTTTCTTTTCCACCATGTGGATGGCCGGGTAGGTGTGCGTCATTTACCCGGGGTAGAGATGACACCAGGATGCAGTATGGGAAGAAGGGAAGCTGGCAGAGGGAATGTGATGCTTTGAACAATGTTGTGCTGTGAAACATTGGGTCCTGCCATTCATGTGGATGATACTTTGACACATCACCTACCGACACATTGTTGGTCACCAAGTACACCCCTTCATGGGAACAGTATTCCCGGATGGCTGTGGCCTCTTTCAGCAAGATAATGCGCCCTGCCACACTGCAAAAACGGTTCAGGAATGGTTTGAGGAATACAATAACAAATTTGAGGCGTTTACTAGGCTTCCAAATTCTCCAGATCTCAATCCAACTGAGCATCTGTGAAATGTGCTGGAAAAACAAGTGATCCATGGAGGCCCCTCCTCCATGGACATAAAAGAATCTGCTACTGATGGCTTGGTGCCAGATACTACAGCATATCTTCAGAGGTCTAGTGGCGTTCATGTTATGATGAATCAGGGCTGTTGTGATGGAAAAAGGGGGACCTACCCAATTTTAGGTAGGTGGCCATTGTAAGCTACGTGATCGGGTTTACACAGTATGAACGATCTTCTCCCTCCCTCATGTGACCGTGTTTGGACCTAATGGTTGGCTGCTAAGGCTGGAGCACAAACATCCCCAGAGGAAGAGAAAAGACCGTATACTGCTCCATAACTTTGAAATACCAAGCAGTACGGGACCACAGTGAAGGAATCAGTGGGTGTCCTATGAAGGGAGTCTGCCACTGTCCCCTGAATAGGCAAAGCGACAGATTTTTTTAAAAGGAGAAGTACAGCCAAAGCTCATCTGGCTGTACTTGTCCTGTGGATCAGAGCCCCATCCCCATCATGTACACCTTCTACAGAGGCACCATTGAGAGCATTCTGACCAGCTGCATCACTGTGTGGTATGGCACCTGCAACGCGTCTTGCCGGAAGACTCTGCAATGCATAGTGAGAGCAGCTGAGAAGATAATTGGTGTCTCTCTCCCCTCCCTTCAGGTTATTTATGGAACCCGTCTCACTCGCAAAGCTCTATGCATTGCAGTTGATCCTACCCACCCGTTACACAGCTTCTTCAGTCTGCTGCCATCAGGGAGGAGACTGCGGAGTCTCCAGGCCAGGACCAGCAGACTGAAGGACAGCTTTATCCATCAGGCTGTCAGGAAGCTGAACTCGCTTCGAACTTGCCCCCTTGTCCCTTTTCTGCCATAGGCACCACTGAACTATGCACCTCCCCTTCCCTAGATCCTGTATCCTTTGGTCCTTCCACCCCCTCCTTCCACTAGCATTCGATGACTTGCACCAGTCACTTTGGCAGCATTGGTCTGCTCACTACCTCATTCACCATGGAACTGAAGTCATTGGTCTGCACTTTATCTGTCATGTGCCTTGCGTGGTTTTTAATTTAACCTTATTTTTATTTTTTTGTGTTTTTAGATTTTTAGGCTATTGTTAGTGTTCTGTATGCACCGGGGATCTAAGAGTAACGTAATTTAGATTCTCTGTATGTACTGTACATGTGGAAGAATTGACAATAAATTAGATTGGACTTTGATTTGACTTTGACAGGAGTGCAGTTCATTCTGCACTCCTGTGACCAGTTTTCAGCAGATCCATCACAGAACCAGTCCACAGGCGATATCCTTTCCTGGAAAGTCCCTGTAAGATGTATCGTGGAACGAGGAACATCCAACCTCCCCAAAGCCAGATGCAGCTCACAAGCTGCCCGACAGCACCTCTGCTGTGCATGCGCCTGGACCAGCCGGCTCCGCGCAACAATGTTATAACCCGCAGCATAGGGAGAGCTGATGGAGACTGGAAGCAATAAATCCGCACGCAGGTTTTGCTATGATGACACATTTTAGAGGCGTGGCCTCCTTTATCAAGTCGCTGAAGCCTGCTGTTGGCTGACGTCACTGAGGCGGTCCAGGCTCAAGCAAGATCGCAACCATATGGTCAGGATTCGCTCACATGGCTTAAGCCCCGTACACGCGATCAGATTATCGAACGATCTGTCGTCCGTTTTTTGTGGCATGCTAATCTGATGTGGAAAGTGAAGAGGTTATTTTCCATACGAATTTTCCCGTGTGACAGAATTCTACTTCAGAAGTGATGTCATGTGTTGGATTGTTTTTTATGTGTTCTTTCATCTCTGAGCATGCCTTGTCTTGCTCTTAAGATTTTTTTCCGTCAAAATCTGTACTAAAAAGACGAAAATCGGACGTTGTTTTGACGGACGACAAAAATTTTATAGCCTGCACATCAGGATTTTGTCAGCCGAAAAGTCAGAGTCGGCTGTCGAAAGCACCATACTAACAATCCGAAAAATCGACAGATCGGTCGTCGGACGAATTTTCCCTACAGATTTTCTTATCGTGTGTACGGGCCTAAAGCCTCTCAGCAAACCTCAGAGCCTGAGGCAGCCGTTCCCTCCCCCTCCGCAGCCCAGTGCTCCAGTGAGCATGGGGAGATAGAGCAGAGAGCTGCTGACTGACAGTGACCAGCTCTCTGCTCAGGGAGCTGTGAGAACTGAGCGATCGGCGGTGTTTATTCACTCGGATCTCAACATTAGAGTCGGTGGGGGACAGGTCCAGGATCGGATCGATGCTGCATCTACCTAGGTAAGTATAATATATTAAAAAAAAACGGAATTTTTGTAAAATCTTACCTGTAAAATTCCTTTCTCTGAGTCCTCCGACAGTCGCCGCCTCTTCATATTCGTCACATATGGGGTATTAGACTTTGCTCCGAAGGAGTAGCTAGGCAACAGAATATGTTAACAATAAAGCTTTAACATATCCCACCCTCAAGGGGTGGTCCCCTCAGTCAATACCCTCCTACTTCCTGCAACCATATCTCAGTTTTAGTGGAATAGCAGTAGAGTATACATACAAACCCCAAAAGAGGGGCGGGGGCGGCGACTGTCGGAGGACTCAGAGAAAGGAATTTTACAGGTAAGATTTTACAAAAATTCCGTTTTCTCTTACGTCCTCCGACAGTCGCCGCCTCTTCATATTCGTCACATATGGGGACGTCCCAAAGCAGTGCAAACATGAGGGGTGGGAAACGCATCCGCGCCGAAAGGCAACGCAGTCTCCACATCAAAGAAAGGAACCTTACCAAAGGAAGGAACTAGCTGGGCAACAGCAAAAATAAGTGCTCAACAGAAGCAACAACCCAGGAAAAGACAAAAAACCAGGGGATACAAAACTTATCCCAACAGCCAGGAGTCCCCAACAAGGGACCCTAGGGAACAGCTGCACTAAGAACCTTGCGGCCAAAGGAAGCATCCGCCGATGCCTGAACATCTACTTTGTAGAATTTTGTGAAAGTGTGCACGGTCGACCAAGTCGCCGCCTCACACACCTGGGCTACAGAAGCCCCATGACGACAGGCCCAAGACGTACTCAGAGATCTAGTAGAGTGCGCCTTCACAGGCACAGGGGGAACCTTCCCCTGCAAGGCATAAGCCTGTTCAATGGTCTGCCTGATCCATTTGGCAATGGTAGAGGCGGAAGCCGCCATGCCCTTCCGAGGACCCTCTGGAAGAACAAACAAGGAGTCCGTCTTTCGAAAAGACTCAGTCGATTTAAGGTAAACCCTAATCGCTCGAACAACATCCAGAGAATGCAATCTCACCTCCTTAGGATGTTTAGGCTTCGTGCACAACGAAGGCAAAACAATATCCTCGTTAAGATGGAATTCCGAAACTCGTTTCGGCAGAAAAGAAGGATTAGGTCGCAAGACCACCTTATCCAAATGAACAACCAGGTACGGAGACTTGCAGGACAAAGCCGCCAGTTCCGACACTCTGCGAGCCGAAGTGATCGCCACCAAAAAGGCGACCTTTTTGGACAACATAGACAACGAGATCTCCCTGATCTGTTCAAAAGGAGCACGTTGTAACACAGACAGGACTAGATTCAAGTCCCAAGGGGGCAAGGGATCCCTCCTAGGAGGAACCAGATGCCGCACACCCTGAATAAAAGTGCCAACCAAGGAGTTGGAAGCTACGGGATGTTGAAACAGAACGGCCAGCGCAGACACCTGACCCTTTATCGTAGCCAGCGCCAAACGCTGATCGACACCCGTCTGAAGGAAAGACAGCACACGGGAAACCGAGTACGTGCGGGGTGAAAACCCCCTGGACTCACACCAGGCAAAATAGGCCTTCCAAGTACGGTAATAAACCTTTCCCGAGGAAGACTTCCTCGCGTTGATCAAGGTATGAACAACCTCTGGAGAGAGACCCTTCTCCTTCAGGACCTCGGTCTCAACAGCCAGGCCGTCAAAGCCAGCGACTGTAAAGCAGGATGGTAAATCGGTCCTTGAGACAGTAGATCGTCCCGAAGAGGCAGACGCCAGGGGGCGTCGACCGCCAGATTCACGAGGTCTGCGTACCAGGACCGGCGAGGCCAGTCCGGTGCCACAAGAATCACCGTGCTGCGTTCCGAGTGTAACCTGCGAAGGAACCGGGACAGCAACTGAATCGGTGGAAACGCGTACATCAGCCTGTACTGATGCCACGGGGCCACTAACGCGTCCGACGCGTCCGCCCGAGGGTCGCGCGTCCTTGCCACGAACCTCTTCACCTTGTAGTTGAGGCGAGACGCGAACAGGTCCACATCTGGAAGACCCCACTTCGCGCACAACATCTGGAAGACAGCCGGGTGGAGAGACCATTCCCCCTGATCCAGGGTCTGGCGACTCAGATAGTCCGCCTGCCAGTTCTCCACTCCCGGAATGTGAACCGCCGTTATCGCCGGGACATGAGTCTCGGCCCAAGACAGAATGTCGGCCACTTCTCGAGCCGCTCGGGCACTCCTGGTGCCCCCTTGGTGGTTGATGTAGGCCACCGCCGTGGCATTGTCCGTCTGCACCCGAACCGGGCAGCCCTGCAGCCGGTCCGTCCAGCGATGAAGACAGAGCCTTATCGCACGCAATTCCAGAATGTTGATCGGGAGGGAAGACTCCCCCTCCGACCAGGTCCCCTGGGCGGACAGAACGCCCAGAACACCACCCCAGCCCGACAGGCTGGCATCCGTGGTGATTATCGTCCACGAGATCGGACGAAACGACTTGCCCCCGGACACCAACGGGGACTGGAGCCACCACAGGAGGTTTTCCCTGGTGCGATGACTCAACGAGATCTGAAGATCCAGAGATTGAGGTCGCCCGTCCCACTTGGACAAGATCTCCGCTTGGAGACCCCGCGTGTGAAACTGCGCGAAAGGAATCGCCTCGAAAGCCGAGACCATCAATCCCAGACATCTCATACACGTCCGCAGAGACGAGTTCGGAACGTCCCTGAGGGACCTGACTTCCTCCTGAAGAGTCCTGAGTTTGTCTTCCGGCAGGAAGACCTTCGCCTGCACCGAGTCCAGTATCATTCCCAGATAGGGAAGACGAACCGACGGACTCAGAGTCGACTTTGGAACATTTATCGTCCAACCGAACTCCTGCAGAGTTTGCATCGTGACAGACAGGTCCTTCTCCAGACCCTGACTGGTCGCAGACCGAATCAGAATGTCGTCCAGATACCCCAGGACAGAAATGCCCTGGGCTCTCAATAATGCCAGAACCGGTGCAAGCACCTTGGTGAAGACCCGCGGAGCCGAGGCGAGCCCAAAGGGCAACGCCACGAACTGGTAGTGATCCTCCGCAATGGCAAATCGAAGGTATCTCTGATGACCCTCGAATATGGGGATGTGAAGATACGCATCCTTCAAATCGATGGAGGCCATGAATTCCCCCGGAACCAGGGCAGCCACCACCGAGCGCAGGGATTCCATGCGAAACTTGCGAACCCGCACAGAGCGGTTCAGAGCTTTCAAGTCCAGAATTGGACGAACCTTGCCCTCCTTTCTGGTCACAGTGAACAGATTGGAATAAAACCCCCGAAATCTGTCCCGATGAGGCACCGGAACCACCACTCCCTGAGCCCTCAGGTCCCGCACCGCCAGGCGCAGATCCCGCAGGCGCTCTGGAGACAGTTGTAGATTTGAGGGAAAAAATCTGCTCTCTGGCCGAGAGAGAAACTCGATCTTGTAACCAGATCGAACGATTTCCAGAACCCATCTGTCCCGCACACGGGCCAACCAGGGCTGAAGAAAACCGAGCAAGCGTCCCCCCACCCCAAAACTGGGTGAGGGCGCCCCTTCAGGCCGAACTGTTATGGGCCGCAGGTCCGGATTGGCCGGACTTCTGTTTTCCAGACCAGGGCTTCTTCTGAGAGCCCTGGCCCTTGAACGGTTTGCCCTTGTAGTGCGGCCGAAAGGCACGAAAGGACCCCTGAGGGGGCCGAAAATTAGCATGCTTCTTCCCAGAAGCCCCCTTAGCCTTGGGGAAATGGGGCAAGAGAGTGCTCTTACCCCCAGTAATCCCCTTAATCAACACATCCAGGGACTCCCCAAAAAGGCGAGACCCATCATAAGGCAGATTGGCTAAGGTTTTACGTGAAGATTGGTCCACCGACCAACATTTCAACCAAACCAGGCGGCGAGACAACACCGCCACGCTGTGCACACGCGCGGCCAACGGAATCAGGTCCAGGTCCGCATCACACAGATACATGACACCCTGGTGGATCTGATCCACCATATCCAGGGTCGCCGCTGAGGCCGAATCGGCCACTAGGACGCGCCTAAGCATCTGCGTCCAACTTGCGATCGCCTGGGCCGCCATGAGAGAAGCAAACAGAGCCTTAAGCATAGAACCCGTAACAGAATAAGTATGACGGGCAAGAGACTCCAGTCTCCTATCCGTGGCATCACGGAAAATAGGGGATCCCTCTGCCGGGATCGCAGTGGCTTTGTTCAAAACCGCAATAGCATGATCTACCGGCGGAGGCACACACCACCGTTCATCAGTGGCAGGCGAGAAAGGATAACGCAGCTTAAATTTACTTGGTACCGCAAAAGGCTTGCGCAAATCGCGCCATTGGTCCTTAACAGCGCGCTGAAAATCAGCATTGCAGGGAAAGACCTGCGGCGTCCTGCGTTTTCTCTGCGTCCCATAAGCCGCCAAGGCAGCTGGGGGACACACCTCGTCCTGCAAACGTAGCGTCTGCTTAATGGAAGCAATCAACTCATCCATGATTGCAAGCTCTTCAGGCGAGCCAGGGGGAGAATTATCAACCCCCTCAACTTCAGCCTCTACCTCAGACCCCACTAGATCCAGAGAGGAGCGGGACCCCGATAGGGGGGTCCCCGCCAGAACAGCCCCATCACCTTCACCCTCAGAATCAGAGGACAGAACAACTCTGGGCCGTTTAGTAGATTGAGCAGCCACCAGCATTTGCACCTGTGCAGCAAGGCCAGCCACAATAGTGGCCAAATCCCCCCCTGGGGGGGAAACAGCGGTCCCCTGGCTTTCCACCAAGACTGTGGGAAATTTGCCCTCCTGAGAATCCATTGCCCCTGTATGCCAGACAACCAAGGGTTAACTGCCCCCTTACAGCAAGCGCGGCAAGCGCAGCCCACCGCACCACACTCAGGCACAATGAGACCCCCACAGGGAATATACAGACTGAATACAGGCAATGGAACACAGGAATAGAAGGATAAAACCTGAGGAGACTCCGCTGCTGCTGCTGCCTCGATCGGTGCTTCCAGGAGAGAGGAAGTGATGCTGCCAGGGCGCTCTATGTAAGCCTATGGAGGCTACAAGAAAATGGCCGCCGTGCATGTAAACCATGCGGCCGGAGCGGGCGCCGGTAAAATGGCGCCGTTTGGCGCCGAAATCGCCGCTCCACAGTGCATAAAATCACACACAATATCATCCCATAATATGGATACATGTTAGATCGCCGCAGCGATCGCTGTATATGCCCCAACATGCCATTAAAAACATGCCCCACAGCACACAGCTCCTCACACTGCCCAGCCTGACATACTCAGTGTCATACAGCTCCCCCCCCCCCTTGCAGCCCACAGCATGCAGCCGAGAGATAGGGAGACAAGCAGTGTGATTAAAGGCAGGTTACACAGTCCCAGACTGAGACCCCCCCAGACAGACAGGTCCCCACATAGATACACTTACCTCACATGGCGTGGGGAACCCGCACAGGCGAACAAGCCGCTGCACATGAGGCAGGGAGAGTCGCTACTCAAGACGCACACAATGGCGGTTCAGAAACCGCACAGCGTCCGGTGAGGTAGCCACCTCACCAATCATCCCTGCACCGAACAGGGATGGGTCGTTCACCGTGCCAGGAGCGTTACCTGGCTGAACGCTCGATGGCAGACTGGGAAGCCACTGACCCACGACCTGCGACCAGGGGGATCAGCCCGAGACCCAGTCCGCATGATCCTCTTCGTCCGAAGAACTAACTAATGCTGACAAAAACAACAGCTAAGTAAAGGTAGAGAGAAAACTCAAACAAAATATCAAAAAGAAGAAAGAGTCTGGGACAAAAAGTCCCAGCACAGAGAGAGCCAGCCACTCCTGACAAGCTAGACATTAAAACTGAGATATGGTTGCAGGAAGTAGGAGGGTATTGACTGAGGGGACCACCCCTTGAGGGTGGGATATGTTAAAGCTTTATTGTTAACATATTCTGTTGCCTAGCTACTCCTTCGGAGCAAAGTCTAATACCCCATATGTGACGAATATGAAGAGGCGGCGACTGTCGGAGGACGTAAGAGAAAAAACATTTTTAAATTTTAAAAAATTCCCATACTTCTCTTAATAATACCAAGCATATACATTTCGAGCGATGTGCCTTCAGACAGCCAGCAGATGGCAGTGGTTTGCCAGACCTATAGAATTCCATTCTCCACTGTACAGTATATACATTCGTCCCCCCCCCCTTAATGAAATTTCCAGGAAACTCAGACTAATCTAAACGCCGGTTTTCTAGGAATCTTGGAGTTATGCGAATGCCGTCATAGGCTGAGAGACGTCAGCATATGAGTTGCCCACGTGATTTTCAGGCACAAGGCAGCAGTGGCGGATTCTTCGCTTGGTATTTTAATCACAGATGAGTTAGGAAGATTATTCTATTGAACAGAGCCTCTACACACAGGATTAAAGGAAGGCTTTCAGAGCAAGAACTTCAGTAGGATTATTAACACACTGACACCTAAAGAATGCTTGTGTGACAATTGCAACAGTGTATCAAATATTGTACAATGATTTCTTCAAGTGACCAGGTCACCAAACTGAAAACCCAAATAAAATTATCTTCTGTAAATAAAAAATGTATATTCTATTAAAGAAGAATTCCATGGCTATATTACAAATAGGGGGGGATTTACTTAAACGGGTGCACTCAGAATCTGGTGCGTCCATGCATGGTAGCCAGCTTCCAACTTCAGCTTGTGCCATTAAAGTGATACTAAAAGTATTTTTTTGTGTAGGCTCTGTTCACATACTGGCGTATTGGATCACTGGCAGAATCGCGGCCATTCTGCCCGAGATCCCGATTCTTTACAAATCGCAGGACTCCCGTGACTTGCAATGGCACCGCAAACGCAGCGTGATTTTGCTGCGATTGTTGCCCGAACCACTGTGAATATTCTGGGATGCCAAAAATTCACTAGAACAAGCCTCCAAATGCACCACCTTTCTGCTAATTGGAGCATATACACGCCTAATTGCACATGCACATATTTATGCGCTCCAGCAACCACTACCACCTCACTTATTGCAATCATTATAAAAACTGAGGACGTCACCAGAAGTGACGAAACGCGTCAGCTTGGACCGCACAACGTCATACCGAGTGGAGCGCAAGCCGGAAGTAGCCTGTTTCTCTGCGAAGAGGAAGAGCAGCCCGCACCGCTAGACCACTAGGGATGTGATACCTCTTTTAAACTACTTTACCCGATCTATGGGCAATAAAGGATTCTGTTGAACTGAATTACACTATTTGGAGCCTCTTTTTTCTCCCATATACCGCCATCGATACCCCGGAATCCAGCGGAAATATCTGCAATTGTGGAGCCATTTAAAGGGGATACCTATTCAAGCGTGAATGGTTCTAATACCATATGGTATATAGAACCCACTTCGTCTGGTAAGTGATCCAGCCTATTTTTTTTACAAAGAAATTGATGTCACAGCAACTATAATCATTTTTTTTGGGACTTATATATATTAATTTTTATTGACTATTCACAGACACTTTATTGAAGTTTTTCACCTATTTGATTATATATTTGTCCCTATATATTTATACAATTTTAGTCACTAATAATTTGCACATATTTATTGTAATATATCGTCCACATGTTGTACTAATTTATAATTTTCACACTGGTACACATACCATAGAAATAAGATATAGTTAATATATAGGTATTCATTGGTTTTGAGCAAGCGCTGTATTTGGTCTTTAAATAAGGCCATAGACATCTTACTATTGCAATCATTGCTGAAGATGAGGAGGCGCTGCTGCCAGCTGCGATTGTCAGAGCCTTATGTGAAGCGGCAGAAGGTACCAAAACATAAAGCAAAATCTACAATGGAATGGTTCACAAATAAACATATCCAGGTGTTAGAATGGCCAAGTCAAAGTCCAGACCTGAATCCAATCGAGAATCTGTGGAAAGAACTGAAAAGTGCTGTTCACAAACGCTCTCCATCCAACCTCACTGAGCTCGAGCTGTTTTGCAAGGAGGAATGGGCAAACAATTTCAGTCTCTCGATGTGCAAAACTGATAGACATACCCCAAGCGACAAAAGGTGGCGCAGCAAAAGGTGGCGCTACAAAGTATTAACTTAAGGGGGCTGAATAATTTTGCACGCCCAATTTTTCAGTTCATTTGTTAACAAAGTTTGAAATATACAAAAAAATTTCATTCCACTTCATGATTGTGTCCCACTTGTTGATTCTTCACCAAAAAATTACAGTTTTATATCTTTATGTTTGAAGCCTGAAATGTGGCAAAAGGTCGCAAAGTTCAAGGGGGCCGAATACTTTCGCAAGGCACTGTAAAACCTTAGGATCAAAAAGACAGACTTGTGCTAAGGCTGTAAATTTACCTGGAGACCGACCCCTTCACTGGAGGTTTGTATAGGCAGATTCCAAGTATACCATGTAACCAGTCCTTCATCAAGAGCTTAGGAGTTTACACTTCATCCTTCCCAGCTCTTTAGTGGGAATGGAAGGTTTCTGTGAGACAGGTATAGATTCGGGGAGTCCGAAAACCAGTCAGCATCAGTCAGTATCTGGTGTGATACAACCCAACGTAGCTACTTCGCAAGCCCCCGCCACATAGTGCAGACAGAGCACGCACCCAGACACCTAGCTGGGAACCCACGCTGCCTGTGCCGGTTCCTGTTTAAGGGGTATGCCACTTCCAGTCATGGCCTTCACCAGGCACAGAAGGAGAAATGGAACCAAGCTACCACTTTACTGTCTGAGGGGTGGTCTTGGAGGGTCATCTTGCAGAAAATCCTACTAGATGCTTCAGGTAGACCAGGTAGGTAAAGGTGTGGGTGGAACAAAAAGAAAGCCAGAGAACAGAGGCCTCCCTCACCCAGGTTCCAGGTGATGCATCTCTCCTGCCAGAGGAAAACACAAAAGCTGACCAGTTCAGCAGAGGGAGTGCCTTTTAAAGTGTATTAGTAATGGGTTTCCGGATCCTGTTGGAGGAGGTGCTCCTCTCACCGGCTGTACTGGAAGACGATTTAGGAAAACATATTTTACAGTGTGAGCTTAGTTTGGTTTTGATCTTGGGGTGACAGTCTCTTTAACCACCTCAATACTGGACACTTTCACCCCCCTTCCTTCCCAGACCGATTTTCAGCTTTCAGTGCACTTTGAATGACAATTAGTCATGCTACAATGTAAACAAATTAAATTTTAATAATTTTGTTGACACAAATTGAGCTCTCTTTTGGTGGTATTCACCACTGGGTTTTTTATTTTTTTGCGATAAAAGCGAAAATTTTGAAAATATAAAAATTACATTTATATTATGGGGGACACAGGCACACCGGGATCGCACAGCTGTGCAGGCATGCCGCTGTGCGATCTCCTGTTCAGGAACGTCCACTCAGGAGGAATCTCCCACCGACAGTATGTGTGCAGTGGCCGGAAGGGAGGTGGTTAAAGGAAATTTATCATTTCAATATTTTTATATAAACATAAACCCCGATTTATTTCCAAGTCCAGGTTACACCACATCCCATCCTGGCACTCTACCCTATGTTTATTCAATGCCAGTGTTCCGGTTAACCTTTGAAATTTGGCCTTGGCGTGTTGGGATTTGCCCGCCACTTAGCCCCCGTTCACACTGGGGCGACCTGTCAGGTGACCTGGTCGCCTGCCACAGAGAAGCTGTGGACCCGTTCTAATAGGAGCGACACAAGTCGCTCCGACTTAGAAAAAGGGTCCGGAGCTTCTTTGGGGCGACCTGGAGCGACCTGCATTGACTTCAATGTTATGAAGTCCATGCCGGCCACTCCGAGGTCGCGGTGCGAGCAGCGCGCCGCGACCTGTGAGGTCGCCCCAGGAAGTCGGATCGCCCCAGTGTGAACGGGGCCTTACTCTGCAATCAATGCAAGAGTATCCCCAATGTAACCAAATTTAAAAGGCAAGTGCTTGTGGTCACCACAAGCTGCCTTGCCCTTTAGCAAAGATGTTTGTTTATAAAGTCTAAAGACCTCCGATATAAACCAAGGGCCAGATTACTGTTTTTCAGACCTGGCTTAGGGGGACCAGACTGTCTTCAATGAGATTAAAAAATGCCCTAGCATCAGTGGAAGTAGACAATATTTCAGAATTGGTGGTCAGTAGGAGGAGGAGGAATGGTGCTCCATTGTTGGTGTCAGTGGAAGGAATGGTGCTCCATTGTTGGTGTCAGTGGAAGGAATGGTGCCCCATTGTTGGTGTCAGTGGAAGGAATGGTGCCCCATTGTTGGTGTCAGTGGAAGGAATGGTGCCCCATTGTTGGTGTCAGTGGAAGGAATGGTGCCCCATTGTTGGTGTCAGTGGAAGGATTAGCGCCTGATATTAGTGGTAGTACTAGTAACAGAGCCTTGCATTAGTGGTAGAAGCAGTGCCCCATCCAGCCCACGAGTTGCAGTTTCAAGACCACTGGCCAATCACTGTAGATATGTCCCCTGCTCATCAATCAGATCTTTGCTGAACTGTTCATTAAGGGGTTAACCTTGGCACAGATCAAAAATGCACAGCTCTGTTCTTTACACTGCATTATTAAATAACCTCTTTAGGCCCCCTGTACATATAGACGTCAATACAAGTCACCTCCTCCTAGAAATGGCAATGAGCCAAATCGAGCGTGCGTTTGCTTTACGCTGTGCTAACGTGGAGGCTGCAGTGTCTGAATGCGGATATGTGAGAAAGCGTGATACCTTTTCCTGAGGGAAAAAAAAATACTGCCGATACCATCTCTTATCTACTGATAAATGGCAAGAAGCTCCATTATTAAAGTGTTACTAAACCCGCAACTGTAAAATCAGTCTGTATATGCAGTAAAGCATGCTGGTTATACTCACTGTGGAACCTAAGAAGTTAATCCTCTTCATTGTGTAAAAAGGCTGTTTGATCCGGTCTTCTCTGATGCTTTATTTTATTTTCCCCATATTTGCAGATAGTACAGAGCCTTTGAAGTCACTCTACACATGCTCAGTTTGGTGTGTAATGCTAGAGTTTTTTTTTTTTTTGAGGGGAGCATGCATCTGATCAGCACAGACCCAATCAGCACTGTTTATACAGACAGTCAGGGGTCATACAGCCTTATAGGACAGTTAGAGCAAGAGCAGAATTCAAACTCCTCCTACAAGCTTAACCACACTATAGATGCTAAAGCACAATCGTCCAGCTCTGGGAGGGCGCCTACTGACATCCTCCCAGAACCGTACTCCGCCCGGGGGTCTGTCCTTCGGATATAGCGGATCACAGATCGGAGTAAAGAGCCAATCACAGCGGCTCTTTACCGCTGATCATGATGTAAACACTTGCCCATTATCAGTATTCCTTCCCTCACGCACGGCCACAGGGAGAGGAAAAAAAAGAGAGGAGAGAGGAGGGAGCGAAGAGAGGAGAGAAGGGGGAGGAGAGGAGAGAAGAGGGCGAGAAGAGAGGAGGGAGAGGAGGGAAAGAAGAGGGCGAGAAGAGGGGAGGGCGAGAAGAGGAGAGGGCGAGAAGAGGAGAGGGCGAGAAGAGGAGAGGGCGAGAAGAGGAGAGGGCGAGAAGAGGAGAGGGCGAGAAGACGAGAGGGCGAGAAGACGAGAGGGCGAGAAGACGAGAGGGCGAGAAGACGAGAGGGCGAGAAGACGAGAGGGCAAGAAGACGAGAAGGCGAGAGACGAGAGGGCGGAGAGAGAGTCATATGGGGGACATATGCATTGATAACCAGGGCACTGATCATCAGTGTCCTGAATATCAGTGCCGCCCATCAGTGATGCCTCATTAGTACACATTAGTGAAGGAGAAAAATGTCCTATTTGTAAAAGTTTATAACTAAACAAATTTTTCAAATTTTTTTTTTTTTTTTTTGATAAACAAATGAAAAAAGGCCAAAGTGGTGATTAAATACCTCCAAAGAAAAGCTCTATTTGTGTGGGGAAAACAAATTATAAACATTTCATATATGGGTACAGTGTTGCATGACCGTGCAACTGTCATTTAATGTGTGACAGTGTTGAAAGCTGAAAATTGGTTTCAGCGGGGAAGGGGGGTAAAATTGGCCAGTAGCCAAATGGTTAACCAGTGCTCGGCTGGACATTGATAGCTGCTATATACTGCTGATGAGAAAAGGTATTTAGCAGTTTATATTTACTAAATATAATTGCATTTCCATGTTCTGTGAGAAACCAGAGATAGTAAATGTAGGTTCTGGGTTTAGTACAGGGTTCATACACATTTTTACCAATAAAATTCCATGACTTTTCCATGACTTTTCCATGACTTCACGTAAATATTCATGACCTAAAGTTTCATGAAATGTCTATGTATACACGTTAAATAAGAAGAAAATCCATGTCACACCCAGCATATTTTTACTAAAATAAATGACAATCTTTGTAGTGTACAGTACCTCTGCAGTTAGGGTTTAGTTTCTGGATACAGCGCGACTCAAAATGGTCCCTTGTTTTACAGTGGATGAGATGGAAGCACCACTGCAGCAGCTCGGAGCGGGTGTCACTTGAGGCGCACGGGTGAAAAAGCTGAGAACTCTGATGTAGGGGGGACTCTGGTGACCAGAGACCACTTTCCACAGAGTGAATGCACTAAGGAAGGGAGGGGGGGTCCTCATATAAGGAGGAACCTTTATAACAGTGCCCCCTTACATCAGTGACCCCCCCCCCCCCTCAGACTGGCTGGGCAGCACTGTCACTGACCTCCTCTTAGGTGCACAATGCTCTGGTTTTATCCTGTAGTCTCCTCTCCCTAGTCCACACATGTCTGACTTCTCCTGTGATCCCCATCCCGACCGCACTCCCACTTTTGACTCCTCTCCAGACCCCCTCAGATACTGCAAACATGATAAAAGACAAGAGATGGTCACAGATTACGGACATGATAGAAGAGATGGTTAGAGGCTGTGGACATGGTACAGGAGATTTTCAAAGGCTGCGGACATGGTACAGGAGATTTTCAAAGGCTGCGGACATGGTACAGGAGGTGGTCAGAGGCTGCGGACATGGTACAGGAGGTGGTCAGAGGCTGCGGACATGGTACAGGAGGTGGTCAGAGGCTGTGGACATGGTACAGGAGGTGGTCAGAAGCTGTGGACATGGTACAGGAGGAGGTCAAAGGCTGTGGACATGGTAGAAGAGATGGTCAGAGACTGCGGACATGATACAGGGGATGGTCAGAGACTGCGGACATGATACAGGGGATGGTCAGAGACTGCGGACATGGTAGAAGAGATGGTCAGAGACTGCGGACATGGTAGAAGAGATGGTCAGAGACTGCGGACATGGTAGAAGAGATGGTCAGAGACTGCGGACATGGTAGAAGAGATGGTCAGAGACTGCGGACATGGTAGAAGAGATGGTCAAAGACTGCGGACATGGTAGAAGAGATGGTCAGAGACTGCGAACATGGTAGAAGAGATGGTCAGAGACTGCGGACATGGTAGAAGAAATGGTCAGAGACTGCAGACATGGTACAGGGGATGGTCAGAGACTGTGGACATGGTACAGGGGATGGTCAGAGACTGCGGACATGGTAGAAGAGATGGTCAGAGACTGCGGACATGGTACAGGGGATGGTCAGAGACTACGGACATGGTACAGGGGATAGTCAGAGACTGCGGACATGATAGAAGATAGAAGAGCACGAGGGGGGGCCGGAGAGCACTGGAGGAGCTGAAGTGCATGGGGGGGGAAATGGACAGAATTAAGGGGGGGTTTGGAAAGCATTGCAGGGGGGTTGGAAGGCGCAGGGGAGTGGAGAGCAATGGGGGGGGGGGCAGGCAGGGAAAACGGGGATGATTGAGAGCACAGGGGGAGGGAGGAACTGGAGAGCACTGTCTGGGGGGGGGGGGAGCCAGACTAAGAGCACGGAGGGGGCTAAAAGCAGGGGGGAGGTAAAGAGCACTGGGGGGGCTAAAAAAGCACTGGGGGGGCGGGGCTAAAAAAGCACTGAGGGGGGGCCAGCAAAGGAAGTTGTATAGGAGGGGGATGGGGCAGCTGCATATACAGTAGATGAATTGAACTTTCCATATTCCTAGTGCAGCTTCTGAGAGGAGGAGTAACAACACTCAGCGACATGAGGAATATGAAAGTTCAATTCCTCTCTATGCAGCTGTACCATCCCATCCCCCTCCTATCCAGCACACGAGACTCCTCACTGACCTTCCTTCTGCCGCTGCCTTCTTCACACAGAGATGCGGCATGGACACCGGCCTGATACCCCGCAGTGATCGCGGCCCCCCCCGCCCTGCCCGATGGACACCGGCCTGACACCCCGCAGTGATCGCGCCCCCCCCCCGCCTGCCCTGCCCGATGGACACCAGCCTGACACCCCGCAGTGATCGCGGCCCCCCACCGCCCGCCCGCTCTGCCCGATGGACACCAGCCTGACACCCCGCAGTGATCGCGGCCCCCCCGCCCCGCAGCTACGTCCCTCAGAGCGGGACAGTAAATGCACAATTTCTCTGTTTCAGTTTCAGCAGATCAATCCGCCGCAGAGTTCCTAGCCTGTCACGGTCTATTCATATTGAAGAGACCAGTGATCAGGCTTCAGCTGTGCAGTGCACTGCGGCTGATTAATCCACCAAACCCGAAACAGAGAAAATAGTCCACTTACTGTCCCCCGCTCCCACAGAATACAGGGGGCCCGGAGACAAAAATAAATAGTGTCACAACACTTTTCCATGACTTTTCCAAAACTTAGTAATTTTGCCCATTTTCCAGGACTTTTCCAGGCCTGGAAAGTGTCATGTCAAAATCCCATGACTTTTCCAGGATTTTCATGACCGTACGAACACTAACACTGTTAGTAACACTAACTCTATATACAGGATCCATCTTCCTCCAATACAGTTCCCTTTAGGTGGCCCCAAGGTCCTAAAGCAGACACTGGGATTTGGATTATAACTTCCTGGCGCACAATACAACAGACTCGTGCACACCAAGTTTTAAAAAACACGCTTGCCCTTAGTCTAGGCACTTAATGAAAATGGCATCACTTTATGCTGCTATAAGTGACGGTCTCTGAAATTCACCTTCGACGATCACAGCTCCAAAATGAGCTAAAAAGGCTTCTTGTGTGACGTGAAAAGCTTTTTTATAACCCATAATTCCCCTTTGTAGCAATGACTAGGAGTCCAGAAATGCCGCTTGGAAGAAAAAAAAATAAAAATCAGAACCCTTTACTGAGCCGTCATTATCCTGACGGGCGGCCGTCAACATACAAAAACACACAAGGGCCTCAGAAACGCCGAGTCTGACAGCCCGTCCAATACTACCCCCCCCCCTTTTCAGTTTTTCCTTCGGCAGCACGGTGAAGCACAATTAAACATTTAAAAAAAAAAAAGGAAACTGAACAATCCCGGGCTTGTACTGCTCACAAAACCGTGCCTTTATAATCAAAGCTTTTACCACAAGACTTGGCTGCGGGTATCAAGTGAGGCGTCAGCTAGTTGTCATGGCAACATAAAGAAAACGTGGGTCCAGGATGACCGTCGTCAAAATTTCATTGCCTCTACAATCAAAACCAAGGCTTTTTTTTTTCTTCTGTGGATGTTCTAGCTCATATAGTCTTTGAAAGGAGATTGTCCCCAACTTTCGCCAAGTAAGGCCTGACATGCAAGTGATTACAGGCTGCTTAGATGAGATTGTGCCTTATTGGGTCTCAAGCATACATGTCTTAACCACTTTACCACCGGAGGGTTTTGCTGTCTTACGTCCAGGCCACTTTTTGCGATTCGGCACTGTGCAACTTTAACGGACAATTGCGCGGTTGTGCGACGCCGTACCCAAACGAAACTTACGTCCTTTTTTTCCCACAAACAGAGCTTTCTTTTGGTGGTATTTGATCACCTGTGCGATTTTTACTTTTTGCGCTATAAACAAAAAAATAGCATTTATTTTGAAAAAAACACAATATTTTTAACATTTTTTTGTATGAAATTCCCCCCCCCCCCCAAAAATGTAAAAATCTAAATTTTTTTTAATTAAATTATTAATTAATTAATTATTGGCCAATTTGTTTTCTGCTACCTATGTTTGGTAAAAAAAAAAAAAAATCACAAAAAGCGTATTTTGATTGGTTTGCGCAAAAGTTATTGCGTTTACTAACTAAGGGAAAGATTTCTGTCATTTTTGGTGTTTTTTTTTTAACGCGTAATGGCGGCGATCTGCGATTTTTTTTTTTTGCGGGACTGCGACAGACAGATCGGACCCTTGACTGACATTTTTGACACTTTTGGGAGTACCAGTGACATTACTGCAGTAATCAGTGCTATATATATTATATATATATTATATGCACTGTTACTGTAAAAATTACACTGGCAGGGAAGGGGTTAATTTTATTGGAGAGGGAGGGGTTAATGTATGCCTGGTGCTTACTAACGTGCGGGGGGGGGGGGGGGGAGGTGACTGAGTGACACAAGGACAGATTGCATGTTCAGCTATGCTGAACACTGCAATCTGTCACTCCTTGTCACTGAGGACATCTGCCCGCTCTGTTTACACAAGCGGGCGGATCTCCAAACTAGATTCCCCGACGATCGGGGAAGAGCAGCGGCGATCGCCGCTGCTCCTCCCCTGGCCCGACTCCCACTGTGACTGAAAAAAGTGGGAGCGAGCCTCCGGCGGCACGCGCCGCCCACAAGGGGCGGAGTCCAGCGACGTAGGTCTACGTCGCTGGACGATAACGAGCCACATTGCTGCAGTAGCAGCAATGTGAGCAGTGGTAAAGAGGTTAATGATCGCCATTTCCTTGCATCTTGTCTCTACTGGATGACCAAGCCTGGACACCACCATAGTCCTAAACACGACAGAGCAACTTCTAATATCAGAGTGGCCTTCAAAATGGCAGGAATTGCAAGGGTCCAGGGCAACACTGCAGGTCAATAGAATGGTGTAACTGAGGTTTAGGTTCGAGACCAGTGGTTCTTAACCTGGGTTCGATCGAAACCCAGGGGTTCGGTGAGTCAGTCTCGCGGGTTCGGTGGAGGTCAAGACACACCCGACTCATATGATTAGTGATGACACGCCCCGCTCATTGGCTGCAGATGATCACACAACATCGCTTGGCCCATCTGTGCTGCAGGGAATTTGGCGTGCCCAGTCGTCGAATTGTAACTGTCGTGATGGTACGTCGTGTGATTTCTTTCTTTCTTAATATTAATCCCTTCATATCGAGCAAAAAAAAGAAAGTGGTCGGACGAATATGTACAATATGGATTCACATGTATAACAGAACATGATGGGAGTCAGCGTCCTAACTGCAGGATTTGCATGGAGATGGAAAATACAAGAACACAACGCTCGCTGAATTCAAGGTGAGGAGAGCCAGATTTGATGAAAAGGCTAGTCTGCCTGTTCTCGGCTTTGTACCCATCAACAAACCGATCCTCATAGCATAGTACGAAGTTGCTTACCTGATCGCAAAGCAGGACAAACCACACACCATTTTTGTGTGAAAATCATGTTTTAATGGTTTTGTTCTTTGTTCTTAATGGTTTTGTTTATTTTGTGCACCTATGTATAAATATATACATAAATATATACCTATGTTTTGAATTTGAAAAAAATCATATTTTATTTTTCCAATTAAGAAGGGTTCGGTGAATGCGCATATGAAACTGGTGGGGTTCAGTACCTCCAACAAGGTTAAGAACCACTGTTCGGGGTGGTTTTTTAGAGATATAAAAACTAAGATGCATTTGTTGCCATCATCCCTGTGATAATTCGAAAAAGAAGTTTGGTTCCTCAGGCCAAAAAAGGAGAAAGTGGGATTTTATAGGCAAGGTTAATTAACTAGTTCTACAACCAGGAATCACCATTTAATAAGTAAAATGGTTCACAAATTGTCTATTGTGTAATACGCATTACCTATACAACCAATGTTATTGTTTTGTTATTGTTTTGTTGTTTTTTTTTACATTTATATGCAATCCTTTCTTAATAAAATGAATAATAATTAACCTTGCCTATAAAATCCCACTTTCTCCTTTTTTGGCCTGAGGAACCAAACTTCTTTTTCGAAGAACCACTGTTCTAGACACACACAGTTGGAATTCATGAACTTCTGGGCCAGATTACAAAAAGGTAGCCACGTGTTCATTTCTTAATAGGTTGTGTTCTCCTTCCCAGCCATGGCCATTACACATGTGCCTTGGGTATGTGTGACCTACAGTACATGGTGTTCCCCTTCACCAATAAAAGTCATGGGGCAAGAGTGCTTAAATAGCTGAACAACCTTGAAATGTATTTACTTATAGAAATTAGCACATGTGATAAGCATCAAGAGAAATGGGAACTACAAATTGATTTAGAGAGAACAAGAGACGGGAAATGAAACGTATCCGATGAACGAAGTATGAAGAGTTCTAATCCGGTTAAAATTTTATTGCCTACAGCAAACCTTGAAGTAGACTCAGTCAACCTTTGTGACGTCTGGGGCTGCCATCATTTGAGCAACCAACGACTGAATAGATTTTTAAGTGACAGAACGCAGGTGAGAAAATCTTAACTATGACCAAAAGGTAAAAACTTGCTTTAGATTTGGATAACATGGTGAGGGTTAGAACCACATCAGGCTTTTATTGTCTGTGTGTCAAATACAGAGAGTCACTCTCTCCAATTGTCCTGATCACCAATAGAAAAGAAAGCAAGGTTAATCCAAAATTTTGAGCTGCCTCCAAAAATAGGAAGAGGGGAATTCTTCCAATAAGTACACCTGTTTCTGCGACAAAAAACAAAATATTTCTCCCACATTTCCTCTCAATTCCTGTTGAGTCTACTGGACAGAAAGTGAAAAACTCTCCCTAAGGAGACAACGTTTTGGCTTTAGACAAACAGTAGGGCCCATTCTCACTAGGAACTGCATAGGGTCGCGCTCTGTGTGTACCTATGCGATTCACATGCAGTTCTGTGCAGTGCGATTTCAGCCTATTCATTTTGAATAGACTGAAATCACACTGCACGAAAAATAGTGCTGCACTAAAACCGGGATTACATTATATATTTGTACCATGCGATCCAGTGCGGGCAAATGTTCTGCCTTTTGGGGGTCTTTAAGTTTGCAACAGAGGCTCAACAATAAAAACTACTTTATAGAAAAAACATGACTGGCAAACAAATTTCAGTCACTAAAACCTACAGCAGACCAAGGAGGAACCTGTAGCACTTGATTCAGTGATAGGTTACAGTATCAAGTGCTACAGGTTCCTCCTTGGTCTGCTGTAGATTTTAGTGACTGAAATTTGTTTGCCAGTCATGTTTTTTCAATAAAGTAATTTTTGCATTTATTCCAGTGTTGAGCCTCTGTTGCAACTGCCTTGCAAGGGTAACAATTTTGAAACCCTTGTTTTTTGTTTTGCTAAACTCTGCATAGTTGCCAAGGCTCCCTGGTCTGCAATTGACCTTCTGGTGCATATAAAATCAGGACGTACCATTCCCCATGTATTAGGATTGAATGGTTTCTCTGGACCCCTTGAAACGGTTTTATGCATTGAGGTCTTTAAGTTTGCACTGACACCGGCATGGAAAGCAAGTTTCCCGTATGACTTTCTAGAGTGAACGGGCCCTCAAAGTGATTGCGATGAGAGCAGTATGAGGACTGCCATTGTAGGCCTTCTTATAAAAATACCAGATACCAGACTGTGTATGACCTTGGTATGTTTCAGTTGTGGAACAGCCCCGCATTTATTCTGTTAGTTTTATAAATAAACATATAATACAAGACAAAGGATCCCCCAGAGCACTGTGGATAACACTATAAATAAACAGACACTATACACAGGATATACCGGAGGCCATCCGAGAGGGAGAGGGGGAGAAAGCCCTTGCTGAAGTGCCTTTCATTCCTATTGGACATGTGAGTGGAACTTGTCATGTTTTATGTGCTTCATTAAAACGTTATTACGCGAGGTAGGCTGTGCGCTTTTTGTCTCCTTTCTACAGTTGTATTTTATTAACTAAACAGACAGCATCAGCAGACGTTGCCAGCTTAGGGGCTCCTTTTGACTAAAGGCCTGTACACACAATAAGAAGATTGGAAGAAAAAAAAAAAAACTTAGTACGACAAATGACCTTCTGATTGTTCATATAGTGCGCTCGACAGTCAGTCAATCAAGACTTTTTGGATGACAAAAACTGAAGGTGCAGGCTAGAAATTTTTTATCCTAAGTGAACACCGCATCCGATTTTCGTTTAAGGTGTACAGTAATCATTACGGAAATAATCGAATAGAAAAAAAAAATGTGCATGATCAACAGCATAGAAACGCCTTACACTACCGCTTCTATTATGCTAGTAGGTAGCTACGTTTACCTTTGTCGGCTGAGCATTTTCGCACAAGTCAATACCTTTCTGACTACATCAGGATATGCACTTTTGTGAAAAATGTAACGATTGGTGGTTGAATTTTCTCATAGCGTGTACTAGGCCTTAATACTTGGGCAGAGCTACTGTGCATGGATAAGCACCCCCTCTCTTTGCTGTTATATAAAGTTGCCTTTCTTTGGGGCTGTAACTGCCTCCACTCTTCTGGGAAGTTTGAATTTGTACTAAATTTGTACTCATTCACCCAAAAGAACATATGTGAGGTCAGGTACAGAGGTTCTATAAGAAGACCTGCATCACAATCAGCATTTCAATTCATCCCAAAAGTGTTCAGTAGAGTGGAGGTCAGGGCTCTGTGCACACCACTAGAGTTCCTCTAAACCAGGGGTCTCCAAACTTTCTAAACAAAAGAGCCAGTTTACTGTCCTTTAGGCTTCAGGTGGGCCAAGACTGTGGCCAGCCAGAGTAAAAAAAAATGCCCCAGCATCAGTGGATGGAATGATGCCCCATTGTTGGGGAGGGGTCAATGGCCGGAACGATGCCCCATCATTGGGGAGGGGGTCAATGGATGGACCGATGCCCCATCAATGGGGGGGAGCACAATGGATGGACCGATGCCCCATCAATGGGGGGGGGGGGTCAATGGACAGAATGGTGCCCCATCATTAGGGGGGGGGTCAATGGATGGAATGGTGCCCCATCAGGGGTCAATGGATGGAATGGTGCCCCATCATTAGGGGTCAATGGATGGAAACGTGCCTCAGTGACCGGATAAAGCCAAGCAAAGGGCCACATGTGGCCTGGGTGGAGACCACTGCTCTAAAACAATCTTGTCATACCAGGTCTTCATGGAGCTGGCGTTGCATACAGGGTAACAGTGCTGGAACAGATCGGGGCCTTCTGCAAACTGTTGTCACAAGGTTGGAAGTTCACAATTACCTAAACTGTCCTTGTATGCTGTAGCATTAACAGTGCCCTTCACTGGAAAGACCAGAATTCAGTTTGGAGGGGTGTCCACATACTTTCAGGCCATATGATGCATCTGTTCACAGCTAGCCGCCTTCCACTTGTATAAGGTGGAAACCCGCTCTGCATAAAGCCATTATTATGCTTGAAAGTCGGACACCGTGCATTTTACCCATGTGATAACAGCTAGCATGTAATCAATCGTAAACATAATTAGCAGAGGAAACAGGCGCAATGGTAACAGAGAGGCCTCCTATCCCAGGAACAGTCCCTGGGGTCTAAATTAGAACCAAACAGAAGGGAAACCTATATCCTGCTAGAGGCCGATAAATCCTTCCTCTCTTTCTAGGAAATTACAGTGTAGTTAACCCCATCCTGTCTGCAAGAAGCACCAGTGCTGGTGGGACTGCTGGCGGTCCTTGCAATCAGAATCTACAAAAGTTCATCCACAGTAAACTATCACTATTTTCCTTGAGACCTAGTCACAGAAGAACCCAGTGTTGATATTTGGCTGAGTTCTCCCAGAATCTTTAAATTCGTATTGGATGAATGCTGGAAGAATGAATTGTCCACCATTATCTTGTACTTCATGTGATCGGATTTTCGACTTTACTGCACCAGTGAACAGCTTAGAAGAAGCTGAAGTCTCTCTGCTGGTTCTTACCATTAAAAAGAAATGCCGTCCAAGGTTTTTTTTTGCCAAGTCTTGTATGGGGGGGGGGGGGGGGGTTGGAACCTAGTTGTCTTTTGCTATGAAGTGTCCCTGGTGAAAATATTCTTACTTCCTGTAATGTCACGGGGCAGGAAGTTGTGGGAAGTTTACTCCAGGAAGGACAGTCAGCAAAACAGACCCTAGAGGATGGTTTATAACCTAATGAAGGTAAAAAAAAAAAAATCTTGAGCCTTTAGAACTACTTTACCCACTTAGCGACTGGGCTACACCTGAATGACACCTAGTTCTGAAAGGCAGACATAAGCTTTCCGTGATGGCTGCAGGGCGCGGGCGCTGCGCCCGGAGGACACTGATCACGGATTAAGGTAAAAAGGCCAATCAACAGCTCTTTACTAGGCAGAAAAAAATCAATAAAATAAAAAAAAAGTCTGGCTACACCTATGGGCAGTCCCAGGGGTATACTCCCTCTCTCGGCTATAGGTACTTAATTTAGTTAAAAGCAGTATCAGAATTACAACTCCACAGAGGGGTGGGTGCTGTGTCCGTCAATGAAGAGATTTTGCAGTAACTCACACATCCCATTTTCTCTTATTGACGGACAGCTCCTGAGCTTCTTAACCATTGGGATGTCCCAAAGCAGTGTTAAACCTGAGGGGTGGGAACAGCGAAAAAGAAAAAAACTCCCAAAGCTAACTATAGCCAACCAGGTAAACAGGAGCTCAACCAAAACAACTAGAGCTTACCTGAAAAAAAAAAATACACCCTCAGAGGACCAGGTCCTCTAAAAGGCAGCCTGCAAAAACCTTGCGGCCAAAAGGAAGCATCCACAGATGCCAACACATCCACTTTATAGAACTTTGTGAAAGTGTGTACCGACAACCAGGTGGCTGCCTTGCAAACCTGCGTCACTGACACCTGATGACGGAAGGTCCAGGAGGCACTGAGCGCCCATAGCTGCCAGGTACAACCCAATTGCCCCGACTACATCAAAGGCATGCAAAGCTATTTGATTTGGATGTTTTGGCCTGGGACACAGGGAAGGCAACAAAATGTCTTCATGCAAATGAAAATCAGACAACTGGAGGAAGGGACGATGTACAGAGGCGAAGAACCACCTTATCTCTGAACAACCAGACAGGATGCCACCGCCAGTTCCGACATTCCTGCACGCAGAGGTGATGTCCTTTTTGGTGGCTACCTTCTGGGACAGCGTAAGCAGGGGAATCTCCCAAAGATTCTCAAAAGGAGGCTTCTGGAAGACTAAGAGCACCAAATTGAGGTCCCAAGGCGGCAACAGAGACCGCACTGGAGGGGTCAAGTGCCTAACTACCTAAAGAAAAGTACGTACCAGTAAATATGTGGCCAAGGGCCATTGAAAAACGCCCGCTAAGGCCGACACCTGACACTTGATGTACTCAAGACCAGTTTCTGCTCAACCCACCGTTTAAGGAAGGTCAAGATCCGGGCCACTGAGAAGGAGCGAGGATGGACCCCAATAGACTCACTATGCAATGTACGTCTTCCACGTACAATGGTAGATCTTCCTAGCAGTAGATTTCCTAGCTTTTAACAGCATTGGAATCACTGACTCAGACAAAAAAAAAAACCTATCCATCAGCACCTGGCGTTCAACAGCCAAGCTGTCAAAGCCAGCGACTGTAAAGAGGATGGAAGATTGGTCCTTAGGACAGCAAATCCTCCCTGAGAGGAAGCTTCACCAGATCGGCATACAACGCCCAGCGAGGTCAGTCTGGGGCCACTAAGATGACCGGAATCCCTTCTGCCTTGATCCTGTGTAGAAGTCTTGGCAGAATCGCATTTGTGGGGTCTGCCAGAGGAGCCCGTGACCGAGTCAAAAACCTCTGTACCTGTTCAGCAGACACCAACAGATCCACCTCGGGGATGCCCTACCTAAGACACAACTAATGAAACCGCTCTGGATGAAGGGACCATTCCCCTTGGTCCAACGCCTCCTGACAGGTAATCCGCCTGCCAATTTGCCACCCTGGGAAGGTGTACGGCGGAGATTGATCGAACCGTTATGCCCACTTTAGAATGCCAGCTACTTCCAGAGCCACCAGGACACTTCTTGTGCCCCCTTGGTGATTGACATAAGCCACGGCCGTGGAGTTGTCCGATTGAAAGTGCACTGGACATCCCTGAAGATGATCCATCCAATGTTCCAGGCACAGTCTGATCGCTCGGAGTCTGTACTCTTCCAGTGTCCAGAACCCCTGAGCAGGAATTTTTGCAGAAGACGCCTTCCCAGCCGGATAGGCTGGCATCCTTGGTGACCACCGTCCAATACAAGGGGAGGAAGGATTTGACAAAGCCACCATATCAGGGGCTCTTTCGTTCCCCGGCTCAGCCGGATCCGATTGTCCAGAGACTGTGCATTCTTGTCCCATTTGGCCAGAATCTCCCTTGCAGACACCATCAGGCCTAGAACCTACATGCAAGTCCAGAGGGATGACCATCTGCGGGACAGGAGGAGACGAATTGTGGCCTGCAGTTTCTGGAGTTTGTCCGGATGAAGGAGCACTCTGGCTAAGTTTGGGTCCCAGAGCCAGACCCAGACCCAGATAGTCCAGCTTTGTGGATGGAACCAGAGCAGACTTCTGAAAATTGAGAATCCAGCCGAACTCCCTCAGAGTTCGTATGGTGATCTCCAGGTTTTCCACCAGAGCAGTAGGAGACTCAGCTCGCAGAAGGAGGTCAGCCAAGTAGCCCAGGACCATGATCCCCTATTGGCGTAAGAATGCTAGCACCAGGGCCAACACTTTTGTAAAGACCCGCAGAGCAGAGGCGAGACCAAAAGGGTAATGCCACAAACCAATAATGCTCCTCTCCCACGGCAAAGCAGAGGAAGCGCTAGTGACCAACACATATTGGAATGTGAAAGTAAGCATTATTGATGACGGAGGTAAGAAAATCCCCCTGATGCAGGAAAGCCACCACCATGCGAATGGACTTCATTCTGAACTTCTGCACTCGCACAAAGCAGTTCAGCGTCTTGAGGTCCAGAATTAGACACACCTGTCTTCCTTCCTGGGGACTAAACAGGTTTGAAAACGTTCTGAAGTCAGAACTGGGACAATCAAAAAAGTTTTGCACCACCCCAAAAAGAGCCTGTAAGCGGACTGGCAACAACCGCATGTTGGAAGGAAGAACCTTACCGGAGGGTAAGAAAGAAACTCGATCATGTAGCCAGACAATATGACCTTGTGGACCCCCTTGTCTTGTACCAGGGAAGTCCACGGGTCTGGGAACCAGAAAAGATGTCCCCCCACCTTTTATATGGGTAAGGGTGCACCTTCCTGCTGAAGGGGCCTTGTCCACGGGTCTGGAGAAGCCCACTCCTAACTTGCCAGACCAAGTTCGCTTGGATCCTCCAGTGGAGGCCCCGAATGACTTTGATCCTTGTCAGTCAACACTGAGGGACGAAAAAACTTCTTATGAGCCGAGAAGCAGGGCCCACGTCTACGAGGGCCCTTGCCCTTATTAGCTTGCGGAAGAAAGGTACTCTTCCTCCCCTGTGAGAGACCTTTAATGAGGTCATCCAGGGTAGCACCAAACAGGTGATCTCCTTGAAGGGGAAGAGCAGTCAGACTTTCCCTTTTTAGTACCTCAGGAAGACGGCATCTCTGAGGAAACGCGTCGGGTCACGATGTGCTGAGGTCACCCACGTAACCCGGAAGGACGGGCGGACACTCCAGCCGGCCGACTTTGTTTTAAAGCTTTTACTCTGCATGAATGCAAGTTTTTCGATATTTAAATAAATTGCATCTATGGTTTTACACTATAGAGCCTCCCATGCTTTGTTTCATGATGGCCGGTCTACTCATTCGTGGACCTTGAGGTTAGGATAAGAGTTGTCACATAGGTGACACACACGGCCCGCTCATCCTTAGTTGTGGAACATCCCTCCAGATTACATTGGCCTATTGAAGTCCTGTGGTTCCTGGAATACATCTATTGGTGGTTTAAAGCCTCATTATACTTGCTTTCTGGTAAGCAGCATTTGCAGTTGGTGGTGAATTTGAGCACTTGCAGTGGAGGAATCACACAGCACTTTATGCATATCTTACACACTGTGTCAAACTTTTTGGGACTTTTGGATCATCACTATTATTATCTATTCATTTGATGTAACTGGCACAATTTACATACGGTCACATGTTTTGGGACTTTTGGATCACCACTATTATCTATTTGATGAAATTGGTCATCCATTTGATCATCTTTGATTATTTTTCATCTATTCAAATCAATATTTGCCCAGATTTGTTATCCACATATTTATCATTTAGCGCAACTTTTATATATTATTTGGTTTTTGGTGTTCTCACTGGAAACTGCTGCTTTTATTGTAATCTCACTAGCGTATTTATACTTTGTGGATATAGACCTTTTTAGAAGTCTGGTCCGCAGACCAGCATTTGCGCCGAAAGAGACCCTGAAGGACCACTGCTGAAACAGAGCCGAGCCACTAGGGGAGCCGCATCCAAAGAGGCATAACAGATCAACTTCAGCCCCTGGACCAGCTGGTCTGCCAGCTCGGCAAAGGCAGGGGTGAGCTACTCCCCCCTCCAGGTTATGGCGTAAAAGCTTAGCCCACTCAGTCAGAGACTGACACCAGGGTTATGGTGAATATTGGCCTCAGTGCCGAACCAACCAGGGTGTATATAGTGCGGGCCACAGCCTCCGCCTTCCTGTCCGCCGGGTCCTTAAATACCAGGGACTCTAAACCAGGGATGTGACACTAAAAATGGGTATCAGTATTCAGTCTTGGAAAAAAAAAGAAAAAACACAAAACAAACAAACTTGGTATTGGTGCATCCCGAATATGAAAATTATATTATCTATCTATACACACACACACACACACACACACACACACACACACACACTATATTGTCAAAAGTATTGGGACACCTGCCTTTACACGCAAATGAACATTAAGGGCATCCCAGTCTCTTGCTTGGTGCACTGGTGCGCAGTCATGTTGGAACAGGAAGGGGACATCCCCAAACTGTTCCCACAAAGTTGGGAGCATGAAATTGTCCAAAATGTCTTGGTATGCTGATGCCTTAGGAGTTCCCTTCACTGGAACTAAGGGGCCAAGCCCAACCCCTGAAAAACAACCCCACATCGTAATCCCCCCTCCACCAAATAATTTGAACCAGTACACAAAGCAAGGTCCATAAAGAAATGGTTGGGGTGGAGGAACTTGACTGGCCTGCACAGAGTCCTGATCTCAACCCGACAGAACACCATTGGAATGAAAAAGAGCGCAGACACTGTGAGCCCGGCCTTCTCATCCAACATCTGTGCCCGACCTCACAAATGCGCTTCTGGAAGAATGGTCAAACATTCCCATAGACACACTCCTAAACCTTGTGGACAGCCTTCCCAGAAGAGTTGACGCTGTTATAGCTGCAAAGGGTGGGCCAACTAAATATTGAACCCTACAGACTAAGACTGGGATGCCATTGAAGTTCATGTGTGTAACATTATATATCCTTTTTTTTTTTTACATTGTCAGTGTTGAAAAAGGGGTTAAGTTTGCTTTTTTGTTGTGGTGCAGGAGAGTCAGACAGCTACCCGCATGCACAGCGCTGAGGCTGCCTCTGTACGGGTAGACACGCTAGGAGCCTATGGCAGACCAAAGCCCGGACTGCAGCTGCCTAGACAGAGCTGAGTGTGTGTCGCCCACTCACTTGGCCAATCTGCAGCTTCTCAGAACTGACACAGTGTTTGGGTTTTGCCTCAGACTTTCCAAGAAAACCAACAGAGCTGCATAGAAGGAGGCTCTATTGGGCCCTCCCGGCCCCAGCTCAATCATCATCTCCTTTCCTGACGTTCCTAGAAGACAGGCAGCCCCTACACAATGCAAGAGGCAGCTGCCAGACTCACAGGCTCAGGGCAGATCTCAGGGGGAAGCCAGAATGGACTGGTGGGAATAACCACCATCAACACACCACAATTGACCCTTAATAAGGTCCCTATGGACTTAAACATTTTTTACATTTCTGCTATTACTTTTTAATTTCTTAAGTAATATATTTTTTTCGGACATACAAAGCTTTCTTTGGCAATGTCCTGCAAAAGTAATTTTATATGCTGTACAATACACAAAAAAAAAAAAAAAAAAAAAAAAAAGCGTCACCATAGATAAAAAGTATATTTTTAACCACTTGCCGACCGGGCCATAGCCAAATGACGGCTACAGCGCAGTTGGATTATTCTGGGATGGCGTGCAATGACGTCCTCCCAGGATCGCGCACACAAAAGTGTCCGTGCTCGCCGGGTTCAAGGGACTCGGCGCATCACGGATCGTGGTAAAAAGGCAAATGACAGCTGCCCTTTACCACACAATTTCACCGTCCAATGACGGAGCGATCAGTTGTCAACAAACTGGCACATGTCCAATTCAGTTCTCTCCTCTTCTTGCACGCTGTACACAGCGATCAGCACAGTGTGCGAGGAGAGGAGGGAGGCTGCATCACCATCCATCCCCTGCCTCCTCCATGCCTCAATCATACCACAGTCATGCCTATCCATGCCACATCAGTGCTCCTTAGTGCCACGACAGTGCCTCACAAAATTGTAATAGGTAGTCAGGAAATGACGGTGCTCCCTGAATGTTGGGCCTCTGTATGTGGCCAGGCTGTGGAAAAAAAAGTCTCACGCATGATATCACCATACTGCAAAGTAGCAGAATGTATTTTGGGGTCTCATTTTTGCTATGTACATGCTACGTGTTAGAAAAAAAAATAAAAAAATCGTAGAAATGGACAGCTTTGGGTAAAAAAAAAAAAAAAAAAATATATATATATATATATATATATATATATATATAAATAAATAAAATGAGTTTTTATTCTCTTTCCACATTTTCCAAAAACTTGTGGAAAAAAATGACAATGTTCAAAAGAAGCATTCTGCCTCCTAGATTATGTGTTGGATGTTTGCTTTCCAAAATTGGATAATTTTATGGGGGTTTCCATTGTCCTGGTGCTCCAGGGCCTTCAAAAGTGTGATAGGTTGTCAGGAAATTGTGTGTAATTTTTTTGCTCCCAGAACACCTAGAGGTGCTACTTTGATGTTGTATTTGGACTTTTGGTTCCTGTATTAACCCATTGTAGGCACTTCACAGCAATTCCTGCTGGTTATTACCATTTTGCACTATTTTCACCTTCATCATTATTATTTATAGTGCCTACTTGCACATGAAGAATTGTGTCTCATCTGTTAATTCATTGCTAGCTTATTACAGCCTTTTTGCTGTCTATAGCTAATATTTTTCTTTGCGTCTTTAGCACTATTAGCACTTTCATCATCAGTATTTATTCTCTGATCACTTTATTGATCTATTTATCAGCACTTCAGCACTCTTTGTGTATATTTGCACATTTTGCACTGCTATTTATTTTAATTAGAAGGATTGATTTACGAAATAGCCACATTGTTATATTAAATTTATATCTAGATTGCTATTATCCTCATCGTTTATGATAATTTGTCCACTGATCATTTTTATTGATTCATCAGCACTTCAGCACTCATTGTGTTATTTTGCCCATTTTGCACTGCTATTTTTATTAATTATGAAGGATTGAGATAGATAGATAGATTATATATATATATATATATATATATATATATAATCTAATTATTATTCCCACTATTTATGATCTTTAGTTCTACCATACCACTATTTGACTTTTATGATTATCTGATTATCTGGGATTTATTCTTCATATTCTACATACTACATTGATTTTATCTCCACGTTTTTTTCTGTGGTCCACCATTCCTAGAAATTAAGCGCCGATTTCCCTCCTTCTTGTACTACTTTGATGTTGGGCCTCTGTATATGGCCAGGCTGTGTAAAAGCCTCACACATGTGGCATCGCATACACAGGAGGAGGATCATAATGTATTTTGGGGTGTAGTTGCAAGTATGCCTATACAGTGTGTGAGAAATAACTTGGTATTATGACAATTTTGTGAAAAAAAAATAATAATCTTCATTTTGCAAAGAATTGTGGGGAAAAAAATAACTTAAAAAAAGAAAAACTCAATGCCTCTTAATACCTTGGAAGGTCTACTTTCTAAAAATGGATCATTTGGGGGGTATTTGTACTTTCCTGGCTTGTTAAGGTCTCAAGAAATGAGATAGGTCGTCAGTACAACAGATGTGATCAATTTTCAACGATTTCCACCATAGCTTGTAGGCTCTAACCTTCACAAAGACCAAAGAATATATACTTATTTGGGTTATTTTTACCAAAGATAAGTAGCAGTATAGTTTTTGGCCAAAATTTATGAAGAAAAATTACTAAAATTTGCAAAATTTTAAAACCGAAAAGAAATGCTTTTTCTTTTTACAAAAGGTTCGGTCATTTCTCATTTATAGCGTAAAAAATAAAAAAACAATGATGAATAAATACCAACAAAAGAAATATCCATTTGTGTGAAAAAAAAAAGGATGGAAATTTCATATGGGTACAGTGTTGCATGACTAATTGTCATTCAAAATGTGAGCACACAAAGCTGAAAATTGGTCTGGTTAGGAAGGGGGGGTTAAGTGCCCGGTGTGTAAGGGGTTAAAGCACTATTAAATCCAAAACCAAACATATTGCAGATTACCAATTCCTCTTGAAGCTTTCTTCTATTTCCATCTAATAATCCAGCCAGCAAGTCTGTTTTTCAAAAAACATCAAGCTCTCCAGCAGAATGTATTTTACATGGATGAGACAAACCACTTAACACTGGCATTAACATTTAAAAAAACGGTTTATTGTAACGGTTTATAAAGTGTGAGCTAGAGTTTGTCTTCAACTTGTTAATGTATCTAAATCTTCTAATACATCTAACACTAGACCCCCCCCCCCCCTCCCACAGACTGATAGCGGTGCTGCCTGCTGTGCCTTAAGTTCACATTATTCCAGAGTTGTGTCTCACGAGTGTGTTACTGTAAAACTAATGCAGCCACCACATTGAATGATTAATAATTGGTAAACTGAAATAGATTTCATTTTTGGCTTAAATACCACTTTTATTCAATCATTAGTCATAGCCACACAGGAACAGGACTCACTACACGCACCCTGTGTACTTCAGTGAAGTTTTATTTTGAGCATGTGTAGTACATTCAGTATCCCCAGCTTTGATTGACACCAGCCATTTGGTGACGTACTGGTGGCCACTGGGTGAGATACGCAAAGGTATAAGAAAGGAGGAAAACAAACAATACCCCTCCCCTTCAAAACAATTCCTACGCAATGGCTATGAATTTAAGGAGGTCGCAAGTTAAAAAGAAAATAAATAAAAAAAAAACCTAAACTTCCATACAGGAGGAGGGCCATTCGGCAACATCCAACAGACTCTTTAGCACTTGACACTCCTGGAAAGTACTGGATATCTGTGTTCCACTCTCCGACCCCTACGTCACAACTGTGAGATGTCCTTGTTCCCTCCCTTCTTACACCTGTGCCATAGATCCCAATCGCATGACCAAAGCGTCTTAGAGCTACACGTTCAAAGACGGCTTAAGCTTCCTCAATACAGGCGTGCCCAAAAATCATGCTGTACACATACTGGCACACTGTACGTCAGCATATCAGCTAGAATGCACTTTGTTCTAGATTAGGGTGGCACAGTTAATGCTTTTTTTGACTTACAGTAAAATCTGTTTCTCTGATGTTGACTGACACAGCTGTCATTCTTGACCATTGGGTTATACTGACCCCTACAGGAGTAGGACACTAGGCAAAAAAAAACTTCTGGCTACACCCATGGGAAGTCCCAGGGGGTATACTCCTTCTCCCTGCTATAGTCACTCGGTTTTGTTACAAGCAGTGTCAGGAGAATCATAACTCCACAGAGGGGTGGGTGCTGTGTCCGTCAATGAATATCACAGAAATGGATTTTACAGCAAGTCAAAAATCCCATTTTCTCTTTTGCTCACTGACGGACACAGCTCCTGTCATTCTTGACCATTGGGACATCCCAAAGCAGTGTCAAACATGAGGGGTAGGAAGCAGCAAAAAAATGCCTGAAGCCAAACAGTAGCCAACCAGGCACCAGGGGTTCGACCAAAACAACTGGAGCCCACCTGAAAAAACCAAAACCATAAACCCTCAAAGAGAATCAGGTCCTTTTAAACAGCAGCCTGCAAAATCTTGCGGCCAAAGGAAGCATCCGCAGATGCAAACACATTCACTTTATAAAACTTTGTAAAGGTGGGGACCAACGACCAGATGGCCGCCTTGCAAACCTGTGTCACGGACGCTTGACCACAGAAAGCCCAGGAGGCACTAAGCGCCCGAGTAGAGTGCGCCTTGACATCCTTCAGATGTTTAGGCCTGGGACACAGGAAAGGTAACACAATGTCTTCAGTCATAGGAGTCTGGGCAGAAACTTGGAGGGAAGGCGTATATCAGACGATACTGACCCCACGGGGCCACCAGCACGTCTGTGGTGTGCACCAGTGGATCCCTTGACTGAGCCACAAACCTCTGCACCTTTCTGTTGAGCCGAGATGCCAACAGATTCACTTCGGGAGTGCCCCACTGGAGACACAGCTGATGAAACACCCCCGAATGAAGGGACCACTCCCCGTGGTCCAACGCCTGCCGACTGAGGTAGTCCGCCTGCCAATTTTCCACCCGGGAATGTGTACGGTGGAGAGGGCAGGAAGGAACCGGTCTGTCCACCTTAGGATGCCGGCTACCTCCAGAGCCACCAGGACACTTCTTGTGCCCCCTTGGTGTTTGACATAAGCCACGGCCGTGGCATTGTCTGACAATGCGCACTGTGCATCCCGGAAGACTATTCGCTCAATGATCCATACACAGTCTGATCGCTTGGAGTTCCAAGACATTGATCGGTAATCTGGAGTCTTCCAGCTTCTAGATCCCCTGAGCAGAATGTTTGCTGAGGACATCTCTCTGGCCAGACAGGCTGGCATCTGTGGTGACCACTGTCTAAGGGGAGGAAGGATTTTCTCAGCCGAAGCACCAGAAAGCGAAGCCACCATATCAGGGAATCCTTTGTTCCCTGATTCATCCGGATCTGTTTGTCCAGAGACTGCAGAGTCTTGTCCCACTTGGTCAGAATCTCCCTTTTCAGGGACCTCATATGGAACTGTGCAAACGAAACCGCCTCGAAGGTAGATACCATCAGGCCCAGCACTAGCATGCAAGTCCGGAGGGATAACCATCTGTTGGAAAGCAGGGGACGAATTGCAGCCTGCAATTTCTGGAGTTTGTCCAGAGGAAGGCGCACTCTGGCTAAGGCTGAGTCCAAAGTCAGGCCCAAATAGTCCAGCGCTGGACGGAACCAGGGCAGACTTTGAAAATTCAGAATCCAACCAAACTCCCGCAGAGAGTGATCTCCAGGTTCTCCACCAGAGCAGAAGGAGACTCCGCTCACGGGAGAACGTCCAAGTAACCCAGTACTGCGATCCCCCATTGGCGTAACAAGACTAGCACCGGAGCCAACACTTGTGAGCCAAGGAGCGAAGGGGAGACCAAAGGGTAATTCCACAAACTTATAATGATCCTCTCCCACAGCAAAGCAGAGAAAACGCTGGTGACTGGCACATATAGGAATGTGAAGATAGGCATTCTTGATATCTATAGAGGTGAGGAAATCCCCCTGACACAGGGATGCCACCACCGTTCGAATAGACTCCATTCTGAACTTTTGTACCCACACAAAGCAGTTTAGTGCCTTGAGGTCCAGGATTGGATGCGCTTTGCTTTCCTTCCTGGGGGACTACACAGGTTTGAGTAAAAACCATGAAAGCGTTCCCCCCAAGTCAGAACCGGGCCAATCACCCCTTGAAGGAACAGGTCGTGTACCATCCCAAACAGACCCTGTAACCGGTCTGGGGAAAGGAGCAGGTTGGAAGGAAAAAACCTTGCTGGAACAAGGAGTGAAACTCGATCTTGTAGCTGGACAGAATGACTTTGTGGACCCACTTGTCCTGTACCAGAGAAGTCCACGGGTCCTGAAACCACCCCTGATACGGGTGAGGGCGCATCTTTATGCAGAAGGAGCCTTATCTGCAGATCTGGAAAAGCCTGCTCTTGGCTTGCCAGACCAGGTTCGTTTGGATCTGCCAGAGGAGGTCCTGAAAGGCTTGTCAGTCACCCCTGAGAAATGAAAAAACCTTATGAGCCGAGAAGGAAGGTCCACGTCCAAGACGGGTGCCCTTAGTAGTCTGTGGAAGTAAGGTAACCCCCCCCCCCCCACCATGGCAGGAAAAAAACAGAGATTGTAGCAGGAAGAGGGAGTATACCCCCTGGGACTGCCCATGGGTGTAGCCCGAAGTTTTTTTTGCCTAGTGTCCTACTCCTGTAGGGGCAGTATAACGCAATGGTCAAGAATGACAGGAGCTGTGTTCGTCAATGAACTAAAGAGAAACTGTTTTAAAGTTGAACTACACCCTCCCCCTTTCCAGCTAAGAAAAGCTGCCATCTTAGGCCAGCCAAAGACAGTTAAAATATTGGCTGAGATTCAAACTGCGTGTGGGCAGGCTGTATGTACCAAGTTGATCGATCGATCGATCCATCCATCAACTTGGGTATAACCAGCCTGCTGAATGTACTTGTGATTATTGCTAGCAGCTGCTATTGCAGCTAGCAATAATCATCAGTCCTCTCTCCCCAAGGACGGCTTCCTCTGCTAGGAGCAAACAATTGCTCAGCAGGAGGGATTCCCATCAGCTTTGTCTGTGTTGATGGGGGAATTGTGTAAATTCCTTTCCCGAAACCTGTGTTTTTTTTTAGGAAAGAAATTCAAACCATCTATGGCCAGCCTTGATCTGCAACTGCCACGGTGCTGAACATGTGATCAGCTTTGACACCAGCCATTTAATGGTTGGACAGTTTGGTTTGAGGGCACAAGCAAAACTGACAGATAGCATTCACGGCATGCCCGGAATATAACTTTTTTGAAACTTAAATCCATGGGTTTAGTTCCCCTTTAGAGCCGGTTCACACTAATCCGACTCAAAGTCGCCCCGACTTTAAAGTCGCCCGTGCAGTGCGACTTCATCGCGGCTTGCAAGCGACTTCTCATAATAGAAGTCAATGCAAGTCGCTCCGACTTCACCAAAAAATAGTGCAGGAAACTTTTTCTAAGTCGGAGCGACTTCAGTCGCTCTGATTAGAACGGTTCCATTGCACAGCATCGGGAGCTACTTGTCAGGCGACCAAGTCGCCTGACAAGTCGGATTAGTGTGAACCGGCTCTAAATGTACCTGGAATGCACTTTGTTTAAATCAGCTAAAGTTGAACTGGGCTTTGATACACTAGGTATAGGTCCTAAAAGGGAGCAAAACCTAAAACTTCAGTAAAAGACTGCTTATTTCAGTTTTTGTTTTGTAATAAAAGACACGGTGTGCAAGTCCTCTTAGTGTTAAGTCAGTTTGAAAGACTTCAAGAAAAAAAGTGGCATCTTGCTTCTTAAGCGTCCTTCTCTACAATCGCTATACACCACATACAGGGAGTCCAGGGACTTGCCAGAGCGTGAATATTTATTTGCACTTTGTCATTTGAGAACAGTGGGATATAAAGCACAATTAAAGCTTAGACTTAGGCCAGGAATACTCGGCTCAAACATTTTCCCTTACATGTGTTGTTATTTCACTGAAGCCAGGTTCTGTCCATAAACTTACAAGTATTACGAGGGGGGGGAGAAAATAAAAAGAAAATCAATAATGCAGTGTTATTTGTGCGCAGGCATCGCTCCCAGCTGGCAGAAGGCAGCGTCTTAATGTCACCTTCAAGAACCTCAGCAGAAAATCTTCAGTCTCCCGGCAGCCCACAGAGGCCTCATTGGAAATTGGGGCATCTTGTTAACAGGCCGCTCTAATTGCTAAATAAACAAACGCGCTGCCACCGGCTACAGGAGAGTGAGCTTCGGGACAGGAGGGGAGAATTAACCTGTGCAATGCCTGAGCAACCCAATACAAAAAATACCACCTAAAAACTTAAGTGGTTGTAAAGGCAGAAGGGTTAATCTTAATGCATAAAAAGCCCCCTCTCGATCCAGCAAGGTGCACGAGTGCCTCAGCTGTCTAGGGCTCTCCCTCCTGATTGGCTGAGACACTGCAGTGGACACCATTGGCTTTCGCTGCTGCCAAAGTCCGTTAGCCAATGAGGAGAGAGGGGGGGCAAAGACGAACATAGCAGCTCTGTATCTGAATGGACACACAGAGCTTTGGCTCGGCTTAGATGCCCCCATAGCAAGCTGCTTACTGTGGGGGCACTAGTCAGGAGGGAGGGGCCAGGAATGCCAGTGGGGGACCCAAGAAGAGGAGGATCTGGGCTGCTCTGTGCAAAATGCCTATACAGAGCAGGCAAGTATAACAGGTTTATTATTTTTAAAGGAAAAAAAAAAAAGAAAGAAATGAGGCTATTACTTTAAGCTTGCCATAGATCGGTTTTTACTTCTGCTTTCAGCCAGTAGATTCCTCCATTCACACAAACGAGGTAGATTGAGAAATCCCTACACCCCCCCTCAAACTCCAAGACATGTTCTGATAACAAGACTGAGCTGCCAGAGTGTCAGAAAATACTGATCAGCGGCTGCAGTCAATGATAAACTTCCGTTCAGCAGGGTCAGCCACACACTGATCGCAATTTGGTCAGCCCCTACTGACCAGCCGAATTCCGCATCCTGGGAGCTGTTTGTCATCACTCCCAGGAGGCTGGAATCAGGAAGAACTCCCAGAACACTCCCTGGAATCAGGAAGAAGGACACAGCAGATTACACTGCGGCTTCAGATGCCCACATTCAAGATGGCCGTACCCAGACAGCGTTTTTAAAAGTAAGGTTTTGACTAAAATCCAATACTGTACACCTTGTAAGTATGAGAATAGCGGTTCTAGTTAAAAGGTATTTGAGGCCGGAACTCTGCTTTAAACACTTATAGTAAAAGGTTTCACTTAAAAGTAAACCCTTAAATATACCCAATGAAGTGACTGGCCTCAGGTGATCCACATGAGATGAAACAAATCCTTCTACATAATTTGTACCCGTTTATCTGCAGTTACCCGTTTATCTGCAGTCTTCTCTTCAGCCTTTTAAAGTGCTGTAAAGCTTGTCTGAGCGGTCATAAAAAAGGGGGACGAAGAACTGAAATTACACTCTGCAGAGCTCAGTGAGGGGTGCTCTGAGAGCTGATTAAAGTAGGGTGTGTCCCTTCCCTCCACACAGCACATCGGAACAGAGCAAAATATGGCAATCACAGGAGCTCTACACTGTCACCAATTTTTTTTCTCAAAAAAAAAAAAAAAAAAAATTGTCAGAAGCAATTCATGCTGATAATGGAGGAATGAAGCAGCAGACAGAAATGGCACATCATGCTCTGGAATGAGACAAGTAAACACTATAGAGGGATATGCTTTGTTCACATTTCATGTCTGAGGTTTACAACCATAACTAAACCCAGTACTGCTTACAGAGACAAGCCAGACAAAAATCGGTCTTTACTAGGAGAGGAGAGGAAAAAGTGTCACCCGTGTCTAAGACTTGCTCTGCATGGACCAATACCCATGGTTCAGGACTAGTTCACAACACGGCTGTAGAATGAGCTCCAGAAAGAGGATGCTCCGATTTAGGGATCGCCCTCTCCTGGCATAAAGTGGTAAATATCAAACAATTACACTGTCTTGCCAAAACTTTACTTACCCAAATTATTGCACTCAGGTGTTTTCAAGTGAAGGGTACTGTTAATGCTACAGTTTTGGAAAGTTGTGTACTTCCAACTTTGTGATATCATTTTGAGGAAACCCTTTATGTTCTAGTGTGTGACTGGGCCCATAGTCAGCTCCATAAAGACATGGTGTGACCAGTTTTAAAACAGTGGTCTCCAAAACTCCAAACTACGATGTGGACCTTTGCTTGCTTTTGCCATTAGGGGCACCATTTTCATCCACTGATGCCATCATACCAACAATGGAACATAATTTTCCTCCCCCCACCAACACCAATGAAGGGGCGCAAATCCTCCCACCGAGCCCAATGAAGGGGCACAAATCCTCCCACCGACCCCAAAGATGGGGCACGATACCGCCCACCGGCCCCAAAGATGGGGCACGATACCTCCCACCGGCCCCAAAGATGGGCTACGATACCTCCCACCGGCCCCAAAGATGGGCTACGATACCTCCCACCGGCCCCAAAGATGGGCTACGATACCTCCCACCGGCCCCAAAGATGGGCTACAATACCTCCCACCGGCCCCAAAGATGGGCTACAATACCTCCCACCGGCCCCAAAGATGGGCTACAATACCTCCCACCGGCCCCAAAGATGGGCTACAATACCTCCCACCGGCCCAAAAGATGGGCTACGATACCTCCCAATGACCCCAAAGATGGGGCACGATACCTCCCAATGACCCCAAAGATGGGCTACGATACCTCCCACCGGCCCCAAAGATGGGGCACGATACCTCCCACTGACCCCAAAGATGGGGCACGATACCTCCCACTGACCCCAAAGATGGGGCACAATTCCCCCTAATTAAACCAACGATGGTGCACAATTCCTCCCAATGGCACCAATCATGGGGCATTGTTTATTCCCACTGATGTTAGAACATTTTCTACTGCCAATGACCACAGCCACCCCCCCCCCCCTTAAGTCTGAAGGACAGTAAACTGGCCCTTTGTTAAGAAAGTTTGAAGAACCCCTTTCTAGAAGAAGAATTCCAATAGCCTGCGCAGAGCCCTGACCTCGACTATGGAACATTTTCGGGGTGAATTGGAATGCCAATGGTGTACCAGATCTTCTCATTCAACATCAGTACTTGTCCTCACAAATTTTCTTTTGGCTTAATGGACACAAAATGCCCATAGACAAATCCCCCAAGTCAAGACTATGTAGTTGCAAAGGGGGGGCAAACTCCATATCCATAGTTTTGAATCGGATGTCCAGCACGCTCCTATAGATGTGGATGGTCAGGTATCTACAAGCTTAACAGTAGAATAATTTTTGCCTTCATTCCCGAGTGTTCAGAAGTTGAAACCACATACATGAGCATGATGTGATCTCTCAAACACCTGCAATAAATTAGTACCATTTGTTCACCTCCAATTTTTTAGAGGTGAAGTTGCTTGAGGACAGCTTCAAGGCTGTAGATAAATCCATGCTTGAGGAGGAACTCATCCTACATCTTCAGCTTGCATGCATAAAAAAACAGAGTTCCTTTTTAAATAGGTGAAGTTTTGCCCTAGAGAAAGCCCAAAATGTCAAAGCAGGCCAGCATCATCTGACCAGTTTCCAAAGCAACCTGGCTTTGGCAGCAGAGCGGTGTGAGGTCGGCCATGTTTACAGTCTGGGTCGTAAGGGCTGAAGACTCCTTTTGCAGATTAAAACTTGCCGCCCAGTCTGCAGACAAGGTTGCCTGAGGTGCGGTCATGAAGGATTTTTCTGCGCCGTCTCTTCAGTTACCTAATCCCTGAACTGAACGGAGCGGAGGGTTGTGTGTAGAGCAGTGTTCCCACACAGACACAGCATACATTGTCTGAGCGTCACGGAGACAGCTATACTCTCATCTTACATTTCAATAACCAGTTTATGCCTTAGAAAATCAAGATCGGACATTTATAGAAAACACACAGAGGAAAATCTGCTGGAAGGTAGACTACAGTCAAATAGGACCATTTTAAATTTAAAGGAGGTGACCCCCCCCCCCTTTTTATAGGGGTAAAAATCGCACCTGGCTGTCCCACTAACTAAATCCATATACTGTAGTTTGCTTTACCCCACCACCCCCAATACATAGCTGAAGACCACCTATAATAATTTGCAAATGGTGATTCAGTACTGCACATAGTTAGATACCCCCCAATGCCAGTGCTCGGGACTAGTGACTGGTACAAGCACTGCGTTGTGGGAGGGAATGCAACACAATTGCCCCAAACCCAAAATTTCATTTTATGAGAACTCCAGCTGCAGGTTAGGAGATCTGGGAGGCTGCTCACTATGTAGAAACCATGTTAATTTGCATTTCTTATGCAACATACATATACAGCCCAGAGCAACGCAGCCCCTTTTCTTACAAGCATGTAACGCTGCATCACTGTCAGGCTCAGAGGCCATAGCAGTAGAGAGTCTCCCACCGACCAGCAGGATAAGTATACAAGCAGGTCCCCCCGGCAGATGACGTGGGCTCACCCAAGGTGCGGGGGTCTAAGCTCTAACCGGTATTCACCAAAGCTTCTGATGGTGCAGATGGGTTATGCTGCATGTTAGTATCAGGTCAGGCTCCTTAGTTATGCCCCACCCAGAGAAGAGCAAGCCGGGGTCCAGTAGAAGATATAGCAGGTAGGGATTTAAGCCTAGTACACACGCAACGATTATCGGCCGACCGATCGTCCGTCTTTTGTCCAGAGTGGTATTTTGTTGGTTGGAATGTGCCTAGACTGCACACGAATTTTCTCGCCCAACAAAATTCTACTTCAGAAGTGATGTCATGTGTTGGTTTGCTTTCTTTGTGTTCTTTCTTCACTGAGCATGCCCAGACTTGCTCATTAGATTTTTCCCTGTCGAAATCTGTACTGACTGCACGAAAATCGGCCCTGTTTTGACGGCAGACAAAAATTTTATAGCCTGCACACCATATTTCTTTCGGCCGAAAAGTCAGAGTCGGTTGTCGGAAGCATCATACTAACAAGCCGAAAATCGGCAAAAATCGGTCGTCGGGCGAAAAATCCCTGCCGATTTTCAACGCGTGTGTACGGGGCTTTAGTATCAGGTCAGGCTCCTTAGTTATGCCCCACCCAGAGAAGAGCAAGCCGGGGTCCAGTAGAAGATATAGCAGGTAGGGATCAAACAGAAGCAAAGTCAGTAAACAAGCCATGGATCGGTAATAAAGTGGTTGTAAGTTAGGATCAATCGGAAGCATAGTCAAGGAACAAGCCAAGGGTCGGTAACAAGTGGTAGTGAAGATCAGGACAGCTGCAGATACTTAAGAGGAGCAAGATATCAGCTGGAGACTGTGCCATAATCTAGCAAACTGGAAAAGCAGAGACAGGGTTTAAATCAGGACTGTCCCAGGAGGAGCAAAGGGTTCAAGGTTAAAGAGAAAAGTCACAAAGCAAGGCTGTCTAAGGAATCAGGCAGAGAGCTGTCCAGCATCCCTGGTGGCGCAGTAAGAGGCACCACCTGACACAGGACGACAGGAGTTCAGATCCCAGTCCTGACATGCCAATATTCAGACCTAATCAAAGCTACAAAAATTCTCTTTGTGATAGGATTATACATTCTTGCTCAAGCCCTGAGGAAGAGGGAGTCCAATTCCTTTGAAACGCATTAGTTCTGACATTTCTGTTCTGTTCAAACAAAATTCAGATGTACTTCCAAGCAAAATGACTTTTCATTAGGCGTATCCAAGATTTTACCTTCTGATGAGTGATCTTATCACAAAGTGGACTACAATGATCTCCACATGCACCATTCTCTTTATTCGAAGAACCCCCCCCCGTTGGATTTATACAAAAGCAAACTCCCTTCATTAGTGACCCAGTGCTACCGCAAATCTACCAGTACTATTAGCAGGGTAGGCAGCCTCAACGACCAACAGCGCTGGTAAGGAGGTCAGCGGTCAAGATGTTCTGAAATGTACAGTTGTGTTCAAAATTATTCAACCCCCACTGAAATTGATTGTTTTGGCCAGTTTGACATTGATTTTGATCATTCGGTCATCCTGCTAACAATTAAATCAAAGAGGCACGTGTAGGTCAGACAAATATAACCTAACATTTATAATGAAATAACCACAAATGTCTTTTCTGTGCTCACATCATTATCAGTTTTATTCAACCCTCAAGTGATATTCAAACTTAGTACTTAGTACAACATCCTTTTACAGTTATAACAGCTTTTAAACGTGAAGCATAGCTTGACATAAGTGTCTTGCAGCGATCTACGGGTATCTTCGCCCATTCGTCATGGGCAAAAGCCTCCAGTTCAGTCACATTCTTAGGCTTGTGCACTGCAACTGCTTTCTTTAAGTCCCACCAGAGGTTCTCAATCAGATTTAAGCCTGGTGACTGTGATGGCCACTCCAAAATGTTCCAGCCTTTAATCTGCAACCATGCTCTAGTGGACTTGGAGGTATGCTTGGGATCATTGTCCTGTTGAAAGGTCCAGCGTCTCCCAAGCCTCAGGTTTGTGACGGACTGCATCACATTGTCATCCAATATCTCCTGGTACTGAAGAGAATTGGTACCTTGCACACGCTGAAGCTTCCCTGTACCTGCAGAAGCAAAACAGCCCCGAAGCATGATTGACCCCCCGTCATGCTTCACAGTAGGCAAGGTGTTCTTTTCTTCATAGGCCTTGTTCTTCCTCCTCCAAACATAGCGTTGATCCATGGGCCCAAAGAGTTCTAATTTTGTTTCATCAGTCCACAGAACACTATCCCAAAACTTCTGTGGTTTGTCCACATGTCTTTTGGCATACTGCAGTTGACTCTTCTTATTCTTTGGAGACAGCAAGGGGGTGCGCCTGGGAGTTCTGGCATGGAGGCCTTCATTACGTAGTGTGCGCCGTATTGTCTGAGCAGAAACTTCAGTACCCACATCTGACAAATCTTTTCTCAGTTCCTCAGCAGTCACACGGGGACTTTTCTCCACTCTACGCTTCAGGTAGCGCACAGCAGTCAAAGTCAGCATCTTCTTTCTGCCAGGTAGCGTTTCAACAGTGCCCTTTGCCTTGAATTTGCGAATGATGCTTCCTATGGTGTTTCTTGGTATGTTTAACCTCCTTGCTCTCTTCTTATAGCCATTGCCCTTCCTGTGAAGAGTAATCACCTCTTCTCTTGTCTTCCTGGACCATTCTCTTGACTTCACCATGTTTGTAACCACACCAGTAAATGTCTAGAAGGAGCTGAGTTAGAGATAGATAGATAGATAGATAGATAGATAGATAGATAGATAGATAGATAGATAGATAGATAGATAGATAGATAGATAGATAGATAGATAGATAGATAGATAGATAGATAGATAGATAGATAGATACTTCACATTTGCAGCAGTTTTCCCCCTTCCTCCCAGTGACAGTCAGTTTAGGAATGCAGTTTGTGCACATTTGTTTTATGGACAAGAAATACACATTTCAAATTAACTAAATTTACTTGTATGTATGCAAACAAAAACAGTACAAAGGTTGTTGGTTTACTGAAATAGATCAGGAATTTTTAAAGTGAGTCATAAAAAAAGAAAACTGCAGTCCATTTTCCTCTGATGTTCGTAGTACTAACATTTAGCAATCATGCATATTTTTGACAAAAGATGAAGCAAGTTCTATATTGTTGTTAGGTAGTCCTAATAACTCGAGCCCTGGCAGCACAGATTAAAATCATTCTTGTGCTTATTTTTTGATCTGAATTCACTTAATGCTCTGCGAGACCTCAGACATGAAGACCATCAGACGTGATGCCACTATAAGTTTAATGTCACTGTGCTGCATTTGATTGAATGAGCGCTTCCCCTCTCAGATGAAAGAAAAAAAAAAAAAAAAAAAAAAGGAAGACAGCTTCTTTGTAGAATCTGTGTCTGGGCATGAACTCACCTCACTATTCTCTATGATCAGTAACTTTGTTGCAGCAAGTTTAAATCTGGATTCCAGGAATTTGTAAAAAAAAAAAAAAAAAAAATTAAGGCACGCTATGAGTTAAGTCCAAGGAGGTGCATGACATCTCCTGAACTTATCTCCATTTATATCTGACAGATTTGTGGCTCTGAGCATACAGTGACACTCGTGGCTGTGAGGATAGAGACACAGAGCAGCTATGCCCGCCCCTTCCCTCTGCTGCCCATTAAGAGAAGTCTTTGCATTATGTCCACTCATTCACAAAATACACAGACTTCTGTGATTGGGCAGGAGGGGGGCAGGTACAGCAGCTGCACTGATTTGAATGTTGAAGATTCTTAGACTTGAAACATCAGCGTCAGGCTCCTGGAAATACAGCGATAGCGGTTTTCCGGGAGTGCAATAAAGCAGTCAGATGAAAAATAGGAGATGTCATACAGCTCCTTAGACCCAAACTCATAGTGTGTCTTCCCTTGTAACCCTTGGACAAGAAGTTAATGGTCAGATTCCCAGGTTGGGGGGAGCTTGGAAAAAAAGATAATAAAATCAGCCGCCCCTATAGAATAGTAAGCTGCAATATTTTTTTTTGTTTTTGCGTTTAGATACACTTTAACTGCAGGTATTTGTTTGCCTGGAGTACAAAAATTCTGCTCTGTGAGTTTTTAGAGGAGTAGGTTATAAACCAAAGACACTATGGGGTTGATTTAAAAAAAAAAAAAAAAAAACGGACAGTGCAAAAGCCGGACGCAGCTGTGCATGGTAGTCAATAGTCTTCTAAACTTCACCTTTTAACCGCTTGCCGACTGCTCACAGTATATTTACTCCGGCAGTCAGCCCCTCACAGGCAGAGTGACGTAGGTCTACGTCGCTCGCCTGTGAGGCTCTGGGGAGCTCCTGCGCGCCCGCGGAGGCGCGTTTCCGCTCCCGCGCGGTCACGGACCCCCCCGCGCGTGTGACCAGCGGACCCGATGTCCGCCGGTCACTCGGCGATCGGCGGGGGAGAGGGAGAATGTCAGGCAGCTTGTGTAAACAAGCCACCTGTCATTCTCCTCGCTGTAAAAACACTGATCACATGGATCTACTATGTAGATCCGTTGATCAGTGTCCTTACAGCTCAAGCCACAGCCAATCACAGTAGAAAGCACGCCCCTAGGGACACACACAGCCCCTCCCTCCCAAATAAAGTTAACCCCTTCACTACCAGTGTATTTTTACAGTAACAGTGCATATATATAGCACTGATTACTGTAGAAATGTCACTGGTAACCCCAAAAGTGTCAAAAATGTCAGTCAAGGGTCCGATCTGTCCGCCCCAATGTCGCAGTACCGCAAAAAAAAAAAAAAAAAAATCGCAGATCGCCGCCATTACACGTTAAAAAAAAAAAAACACCAAAAAATGACAGAAATCTTTCCCTTTGTTAGTAAACGCGATAACTTTTGCGCAAACCAATCAAAATACGCTTTTTGCGATTTTTTTTTACCAAACATAGGTAGCATAAAACAAATTGGCCGAAAATTTTAAAAAATTTTGATTTTTACATTTTTTTTTGGGGGAATTTCATATAAAAAATATGTGAAAAATATTGTTATTTTTGCAAAATGTACGCTCTTTTTTTGTTTATAGCGCAAAAAGTAAAAATCGCACGGGTGATCAAATACCACCAAAAGAAAGCTCTGTTTGTGGGGGAAAAAAAAAAAGGACGCCAAATTCGTTTAGATACAGCGTCGCACGACCGCGCAATTGTCTGTTAAAGTCACGCAGTGCCAAATCGCAAAATACCCCCTGGTCGTTTAGCAGGAAAATCCTCCGGGGCTTAAGTGGTTAAAAGTGGAAGTGAACTTCCATCTTTTGCTTTTACCTATAGATAAGCCTTCAATACGACTTAGCTATAGGTAGTGTAAATAGCACCCAACGTGCACCATTTAGGAGATATTTACATTACATGCATCAAGTGACATCACTGGCGCATTCGCTCTGAAGAAACGGTCACCCATGTCATTCCTTCAGAGCCCTGTGCTGTGAACAGTGGCTCCTGCATGCATGAACCCGAAAGCAAGACGGGTGAAGATGGGAGCCCCTGCAGTGCTGATTTCTCGGAGCAGGAGGGCTTTCTTTTAGAGTACGTTTAACATAATCAGCTAGTATGCAATGCAGACTAGCACACGATTGCTTTACCTTGTAGGTTCCCGAAAAAAGAAAAAAGGGCCAGAGGTTTACAACTGCTTTAATTAAGCTTTAACCACTTGCCGACCAGTCACTGGGACTGTACTGCGGCAAAGTGGCTCGACTCCGTCCAGCGACGTAGACCTACGTCGCTGGACTCCTCCCCTTGTGGGCGGCGCTCGCGCCCCCTGCCAGAGGCTCGCTCCCGCTGTTTTCAGTCACAGCGGGAGTCGGGCCAGGGGAGAAGAGGCGGCGATCGCCGCTGCTCTTCCCCGATCGTCGGGGAATAGAGTCTGGAGATCCACCCGCTTGTGTAAACAAAGCGGGCGGATCTCCTAAGTGACAGACAGGGACAGATTGCAGGGTTCAGCATGAACATGCGATCTGTCCCTGTGTCACTCAGTCACCTCCCCCCACACACGTTAGTAAGCACCAGGCATACATTAACCCCTCCCTTTCCAATAAAATTAACCCCTTCCCTGCCAGTGTCATTTTTACAGTAACAGTGCATATTTATAGCACTGATTACTGTAGAAATGTCACTTGAACCCCCAAAAGTGTCAAAAATGTCAGTCAAGGGTCCAATCTGTCCACCACAATGTCGATCGCACATCGCCGCTATTACTCGTTAAAAAAAAACAACACCAAAAATGACAGAAATCTTTCCCTTAGTTAGTAAACGCAATAACTTTTGCGCAAACCAATCAAAATACGCTTATTGTGATATTTTTTTACCAAACATAGGTAGCAGAAAAATTAGTCAAAAAATTTAAAAAAAATTTAGATTTTTACATTTTTTTTGGGGGGGGGGGGGGGATTTCATATAAAAAAAATGTGAAAAATATTGTTATTTTTTCCAAATTTACGCACTTTTTTTGTTTATAGCGCAAAAAATAAAAATCGCACAGGTGATCAAATACCACCAAAAGAAAGTTCTGTTTGTGGGAAAAAAAGGACGTCAATTTCGTTTGGGTACGGCGTCGCACGCCCGCGCAATTGTCAGATAAAGTCGCACAGTGCCGAAGCGCAAAAAGTGGCCTGGACGTAAGACAGCAAAATCCTCCGGTTGTAAAGTGGTTAAAAAAAAAAAAAAAGGAAGCCAACTGTGCAGAGCTGCACCAGATTTTGCACTCAAGTTTGTAAATCAACCCCATAAGATTTTTTTTTTCAAAGGGTGGACTTCTTTGAACCAGGTTACTAATCTCATGTCTTACAACTAGTGAACACGCTTTGTCACCTTTACCTGCGTGGGAAAACTACAACCGCCTTGACTTCATAGACGGCATCCACACGCACATGTCAACCGTGAAACAAAACATCCGACACCCTCTCAGATTACAAGCCCAAATGCCACATTCCCGCCAAACGCCGCTGTCTGATAAAAGACAACGTGAGCTGAAGTCTTCTTCTTCCAGCGACAAGAAGGTAAATATTAGAGTAGCACGTTATGCAGGCTGTAACCAACCAGTCTCAAGGCAGACTGAACAAGAATGCCAGGCATGTGATGAGTGAGAGCCCTGAGCATGCTAATGGGATGCGGCAAGTTTTTTAAGCCGATACTCGAAGCAATGAGAGCCCAGAAAAGAGAAATTGTCAAGGAAAGAAAAAAAACAAACAAAAAAAAAAAATGACTCACCATTCAGAACTTCATTGTTTTTCTCAGTTTCCGGCGCTTTCTGCTTTGAGGCCTAAACACATAAAAAAGTGCCTTTGTTGAGCCATGAGTTGTCTTGTCTTCAAAGGAACAACTTTTTTTAGGGCGTCCTTTATATAGAACGACTTTTCTCAACCTTATTACCCTTAAAATACTGGCGAACCCCTGCTAACAACAATCCTGCATAACTGTATGTATTTTAGACATGTTTATATCCTGTAAAAGTCTTAGTGTAGACCAGTAAAAGCCCTGCTACTGGGTTCCGCCATCTTGGATGTGATGTTACCAATCGCAGCAGACTCCAAGCTATCACTCAAGTGACACTATAGTATTTCCATTGAATTTACATGAATGTTCTTCATTTGGTGACAGGGTCTCTTTAAAGAAACTCCATACTTTACCCATTTAGGAGAAAGCAACAGCTATCCTTCACTTCTCCGCAGCTTGATTTACTATGAAGAACCAAAGGAAATACATACAGTGCATTGCGAAAGTATTCGGCCCCCTTGAACTTTTCAACCTTTTGCCACATTTCAGGCTTCAAAACCTAAAAATCTAAAACTGTAATTTTTTGTGAAGAATCAACAAGTGGGACACAATCATGAAGTGGAACAAAATATATTGGATATTTCTAACAAATAAACTGAAAAATTGGGTGTGCAAAATTATTCAGCCCCCTTAAGTTAATACTTTGCAGCGCCACCTTTTGCTGCGATTACAGCTGTAAGTCGCTTGGGGTATGTCTCTAAGTTTTGCACATCGAGAGACTGAAATGTTTGCCCATTCCTCCTTGCAAAACAGCTCGAGCTCAGTGAGGTTGGATGGAGGGAGTTTATGAACAGCAGTTTTCAGTTCTTTCCACAGATTCTCGATTGGATTCAGGTCTGGACTTTGACTTGGCCATTCTAACACCTGGATATGTTTGTGAACCATTCTATTGTAGATTTTGCTTTATGTTTTGGATCATTGTCTTGTTGGAAGACAAATCTCCGTCCCAGTCTCAGGTCTTTTGCAGACTGCATCAGGTTTTATATCTTTAGGTTTGAAGCCTGAAATGTGGCAAAAGGTCGAAAAGTTCAAGGGGGCCGAATACTGTCGCAATGCACTGTAGTACTGCCAGGTCTGAGGGATCATGTGACAGAGCGGGACCAATCAAAGCCCTTGTGAGCTATGACCCCGGCGACTATTTATTTTTACTCCTGGTGGCCAAATGTGGAAGGAAAAGAAAAGACAAGTACAGGTGCATCTCAAAAACTTAGAATATCAAAAAGTTAATTTTAGCAATTCAATTTAAAAAATGGAACTCATTATATGGAATTTTACACAGTAATATATTTCAAGCATTTTTCTTTTAATTTTAAAGATTATGGCTTACATCTGGCAAAACCCCAAAATTCAGTATCTCAGAAAATAAGATTACATAAAACCAAATAAAAAAATAAAAAATAAATGGGATTTTTGACTTACCGTAAAATTCATTTCTCTGATGTTCATTGATGAACACAGCTCCTGATCTTCATAACCATTGGGTATACTGCCCCCTACAGGAGTAGGACACTAGGCAGAAAAAAAATAAAATAAAAGTATGGCTATGCCTATGGGCAATCCCAGGGGGTATACTCCCTCTCTCTGCTATAGGTACTCGGTTTTGTTACAAGCAGTGTCAGAAGAATTACAACTCCACAGAGGGGTGGGTGCTGTGTCCGTCAATGAACATCAGAGAAATGGATTTTACGGTAGGTCAAACATCCCATTTTCTCTTTCAAAGACGGACACAGCTCCTAATCTTCATAACCATTGGGACATCCCAAAGCAGTGTTAAACATCAGGTGTGGGAACAGCAAAAAGATTCCCAAGGCTAATACAGCCAACAGGAGCTCAACCAACACAACTGGAGCCCACCTGAAAAAAAAAAATAAATACACCCTCAAAGAGGATCAGGTCCTCTAAACAGCAGTCTGCAAAACCTTGTGGCCAAAAGAAGCATCCACAGATGCCAACACATCCACTTTATAGAACTTTGTAAAAGTGTGCACCGACGACCAGGTGGCAGCCTTGCAAATCTGTGTCACTGGCGCACTGACTGCCTATAGCAGAAAGAGGGAGTATACCCAATGGGACTGACTATAGCCGTAGCCAGGCTTTTTTTTCTACCTAGTGTTCTACTCCTGTAGGGAGCAGTATAACCCAATGGTTATGAAGATCAGGAGCTGTGTCCGTCAATGAATGAAAGACAAAAAAAAAAAAAAAAAGAATTTTAAAACACAGAAATGTTGGCTTACTGAAAAGTATGTCCATGTACAGTATAGTATGCACTCAATACTTAGTCGGGGGTCCTTTTGCACAAAGTACTACATCAATGCTGCGTGGCATGGAGGCGATCAGCATGTAGCACTGCTGAGGCCTTATGGAAGTTTTCCCAGCAATTGGCCTTCAGCTCATCTACATGGCTGGATCTGGTGTGTCATCTTTCTCTTTGACAAAACCCCACAGATTCTCTATGGGGTTTAGGTCAGGCAAGTTTGCTGGCCAATCAAGCACAGTGATACAATGATCATTAAACCAGGTATTTGTACGTTTCGCAGGGTGGGCAGGTACCAAGTTATACTGGAAAATGAAAGCAGTATCTCCAGAAAGCTGGTCAACAGAGGGAAGCATGAAGTGCTCTAGAATTTCCTGGTAGAGGGCTGCACTGACTTTGGACTTGATAATACACAGTGAACCAACACCAACAGATGACACGGCTCCCCAAATCATCACAAACTGTGGAAACTTCACACTGGACTTCATGCAACTTGGAAGAAGAGAGGACTTTGGACCACTGAGCAACAGTCCAATCCTTTCTCCTTACCCCATGTAAAACGCTTCCAACGTTGTCTCTGGTTCAGGAGTGGCTTGACACAAGAAATGTGACAGTTGTAGCCCATGTCCTGGATACGGTACATCTGTGGTGGCTCTTTGAAGCACCGACACCAGCCGTAGTCCACTCCTTGTGAATCTTCCCCAAATTCTTGAATGGCCTTTTCTTCACAATCCTCTCAAGGCAGCGGTTATCCCTGTTTGTGCATTTTTTTCTTCTACTCAACTTTCCCATTAATATGCTTGGATACAGCACTATGAACAGCCAACTTCTTTAGCAATGACCTTTTGCGACCTACCCTCCTTGTGGAGGGTGTCAATGACTGTCTTCTGCACAACTGTCAAGTCAGCAGTCTTCCCCATAATTGTGTAACTTACTGAACTACACTGGTGTTTGAGTTCATTAGCGGATTAGAGTGTGACACCATGAGTCTACAATATTGACATTTTTCACAATATTCTAATTTTCTGAGCTACTGAATTTTAGGTTTTCACTAGCTGCAAGTCATAATCATCAAAATTAAAAGACATTCTTGAAATATACTACGCTGTGTAATGAATCTATAGGTTTCACTTTTTGATTTTAATTACGGAATTAAATTAACTGACAATATTCAAATTTTTTGAGATGCACCTGTATATGCATTACTGGAGGTCTGCAGTATAAAAAGTGTGTTTTTTTTTTTATCCCAAAAAAAGGAGAATCCAGTAATTTCTGCAATACATAAATAGTAAAATAAATGCGCAATGTAGCATAAAAAAGGAGGTAGGACTCTTAGAGTCCACATAAAAAGTAAATTAACACAGATTGGCTGCAACTTCTTTAATATAGGATCTGGATGAATCCTCCAATAGGGTAACTGAAATGTAAAAAAACAAAAAGGGAGCCACCATCTGAGTGTAGAAATTAAAAAAAAATATATAAAAAAAAAAAAAAAAACAACATTAACCACTTAAGCCCCGGAAGATTTTACCCCCATTCCGACCAGGGGGTATTTTGCGATTCGGCACTGCGTGACTTTAACGGACAATTGCGCGGTCGTGCGACGCTGTACCTAAACGAATTTGGCGTCCTTTTTTTCCCACAAACAGAGCTTTCTTTTGGTGGTATTTGATCACCTGTGCGATTTTTTGATCACGCGCTATAAACAAAAAAAATAGCGTCAATTTTGCAAAAATAGCAATATTTTTTCACATTTTTTTATATTAAATTCCCCAAAAAAAAAATTTAAAAATCAAAATTTTTTTACTTTTTCGGCCAATTTGTTTTATGCTACCTATGTTTGGTAAAAAAAAAAAAAAAAAAAAAAAAAAAAAAAAAAAAAAAAAAATCGCAAAAAGCGTATTTTGATTGGTTTGCGCAAGTTATCGCGTTTACTAACAATGGGAAAGATTTCTGTCATTTTTATTGTTTTTTTTTTTAACGTGTAATGGCGGCGATCTGCGATTTTTTTTGCGGTACTGCGACATTGCGGCGGACAGATCGGACCCTTGACTGACATTTTTGACACTTTTGGGGTTACCAGTGACATTTCTACAGTAATCAGTGCTATATATATGCACTGTTACTGTAAAAATACACTGGTTGTGAAGGGGTTAACTTTATTTGGAAGGGAGGGGCTGTGTGTATCCCTAGGGGCGTGCTTTCTACTGTGATTGGCTGTGGCTTGAGCTGTAAGGACACTGATCAACGGATCTACATACTAGATCCGTGTGATCAGTGTCTTTACAGCGAGGAGAATGACAGGCAGCTTGTTTACACAAGCTGCCTGACATTCTCCCTCTCCCCCGCCGATCGCCGAGTGACCGGCGGACATCGGGTCCGCTGGTCACACGCGCGGGGGGGGTCCGTGACCACGCGGGAGCGGGAGCGCGCCTCCGGGGGCGCGCGCTCGCTCCCTAGACCCTCACAAGCTAGTGATGTAGCCCTACGTCACTTTGCCTGTGAGGGGCTGACTGCCGACGTAGATCGGCGTTAGGCAGTCGGCAAGTGGTTAAAAAAGATGACATGTATGTACTCATTCGAGAAAAAAAAAAAAAAAAAAAAAAAAAAAAAAAAACAGGTGCTCATTCCTCATATTCCTTCTGCAGGAAAACATGTCAGGACCACAGAGTGAACGCCGGAAAGCGGTTTAATGTAAGGAGTGCAATACCAATGTAATGCTGGTAAGCGAGAGAGACGCAGACAGACATGACCACATGGTTTCTCATGGTTTAGGACAGTGATGGCGAACCTTGGCACCCCAGATGGTTTTGGAACTAGATTTCCCATGATGCTCAGCTACACTGCAGAGTGAATGAGTATTATGGGAAATGTAGTTCCAAAACATCTGGGGTGCCAAGGTTCGCCATCACTGGTTTAGGAGGAGTGTCCATGCCTGAACCGCGTAACCACGCCCACATTACGTCATCATGATTGTCTGTGTCCCTGTCACTTACCAGAATTACTACATTTCCTCTTCTGTACGCTGGTTTACCACAGCTCCTTTACATGAAGCCACTTTCTGTCGTTCTGCAGTCTTGGCATGTTTTCCTGCCGAACTCAATGCGAACGATTGAGAGCCCTTCTGGATTAGTACACTCAGATGGTGGCGCCCTTTGTTTACATTTCATCTCTGCAATACATGTCCATTTGCTCATGTTTTGGGTCTTTATAAAATGCTGAAAGTAGAGAAAATTACTCACCGATTCTGCTAGAAATGCTGCGAGTTCCTAAGTTTCTATAGGGAGCTGCCTGGAGACCGTTAGGAGCTCACTGGATTTCCAGCAGATCAACAGAGATAGATTAGACAGATTTTTTTCTTCTTTTTTGTACATAAAAGTAGAACTAAAGCAAAACTTTTTTTTTTCTTCCCCATTTTGGATTATAACCCCTGTCACATTTTCCTTCACCTTCTGTGTCCCATTGCACAGATTTCCCTTCACTTTCTGTCTCAGAGCCAAACAGGAAGCGAAAGGAAATCCCTGCAACACAAGGGAATTCCTTGGGGGGGGCCCCCCAGGTCACCAGAACTAGCGTTCCCATTGGAAGATTTTTCCCTCTATTTTTCTGGGGACAACCCAAAATGTGGGATTTTATTTTACTTTCACTTTCAATGATAATGGTAAACAGGACAAAAAGAGGGTGAATCTTCCCAACGGGGGCACAGACAGCAATAACAACTGTCAGGTGTTCGAATCCCTCTCCACTCTATCCAAAAAAAAAAAAAAAAAAGTTTTGCCTTTAGTTATACATTAGGCATTTTTAGCTTTAAAGAAGAATTCCTAGTATGGATATTTTATACATTGTTCCAGCTTGGACCAATGTAACTATGTACGACCCCAATTCCAAAAAAGGTGGGACGCTGTGTGAAATTATTATTTTTTTTTTTTTATGTAGATTTGCAAATCCCATAAACCAATATTTTATTTGCAATAGATTTGGATTTACAGTAAACCCCCGCTCCATCGCGGTTCAGTTTTTGCGGTCACGGTATATTACGTTTTTTTCTGTAATGTTATTTTACTATATAAATCATTAAAAATGAAATATTTTTGTGTTTTTCATAGCTCCTGCTAGGTCTCAGTATCTTTTATGTGTTTAAATGAGTTTCTATTGTTTTAAAAGTGTGTTTAAAGACCTTAAAATGCTTTTAAAAGTACAGTGACAGTAAAAAAAAAAAAAAAAAAAAAACATGCCTACATGCATTTTAATAGGGTTTTTCTATTTTGCGGATTTTCATTTTTCGCGGGTGGGTCCGGAACGTAACCCCCGCAATGGAGGGGGGTTTACTGTATTGCAAGTTCAACAACAGGCACCGTTCCTTACTTGCAGCATTTTTAAAGAGACAGAACCTTTATTCTAAAGCAGTACCCTGCTGAACCTTTATCCTAAATGATAAATGTACATGTAATCGCAGCATTGCGCAGAATATATTTTGTTTAGAATTGTGCCTGGACACTTCAAAATTAACATTTCAAAAGGGCAATTTACCAGTGACGCTGTATGGCCACTGGGTGGCACTGTACTATAGGGAGTCTGTGCAAGGCTTCATTACACCTCTGATTCAAATTCTAGCGTTCAGCAAGATACTACACTAAACATTCAGCTACTGGACTACCTATTTTTGCCTAAAATTACCAGCCAATGTTTAGCCTACAATAAAAAATACATGAAGGTTTGATTTCAAAACGGATATTGAAAATGGAAGCAGAACCTGATCTTTTGTTGGCTTCCCTGGTTCCTCTGTCCCTTCTCATCAACATGAATTTGAAATAAAACCTGTGAATTACAAAACGTATTTTGTACCCAGTGATAAAAATCACTAAGTGCCGATTCACGCTAACGCGGCACGACTTCGTGGGCGACCTGTGAAGTTGCGTGCATCGCGACTTCGGCGTGACTTGCACGGACTTCATATAATGAATGTCTATGCAAGTCGCTCTGAAGTAGTACAGGACCCTTTTTCTAAGTCGGAGCGACTTGTGTCGCTCCTATTAGAACGGGTCCTGTAGCACACAGTGCACCGCGACTTGTCAGGCTGACAAGTCACGGTAGTGTGAATGGAAACAAGAGCCCATTCACACTGCCGCGACTTGTCGCGGTCGGTCGCGGTCCATTGAATAGTACAGGACCCGTTCTAATAGGAGCGACACAAGTCGCTTCCGACTTAGAAAAAGGGTCCTGTACTACTTTGGGGCGACCTCAGAGCGGCTTGCATAGACTTCCATTATGTGAAGTCCCTGCAAGTCGTGCCGAAGTCGCGGTGCACACCACTTCACAGGTCGCCCCCCGAAGTCATGTCGCTTCAGTGTGAACCTGCAATTAGTCAGTGCTTCTCTATGGGATGCAGTAAATCATGGCTGGTGGGAGGGGTCTGAGCGTGCTCTACATCACTTCCAGAAAACACCACCGCGCCCTGCCTTAGTACTCCATCAAGAGCCCTCGGTTCTTGTGCAAGCCGTGGGCTGGCTCTTGGGAGGAGTTATGTAAATAGGACAATGCCTTAATTGTGGGATGTCCATTTGGATTAGTGGGGGATCCTAAACTCGCAGCTAATGCCCCATGTGATGAGCCTTCATGATTAAAAGAACTGAATTCCAATAAATGAAAGGGGCGGGGGAAGAAAACTAAATGATACCGAATGTCCTCCAGCCAGGAAATGACAGGCTCTGACTTGCTGCACCTTCTGATGCACATTGTGAGCAGCTTACAGCGTGCGGTGAAATCAGAGGAAGCAATTTTAGTGCAGGAGAGGAGACGGTACAACTGTGCAAGGCTGAAGGTAAGGCTGGTGTTCAGCTTTAAGCAGTCTTACGCCAACCTCACTTCTTTGGCTGACAAAATATGAATGGACACTTCCCTGATTGCTAAAGATTTAACAATGAAAATGCAAAGCTTTAAAAAAAAGGGGAACAGTGTACTGGACAAGAGTAACCCCAAACCACCAGTAGTCATGTGAGTCTTTGGGACTGAAAGTGATTCCAAGGCCTCATGCACACTGGATGCTTTTACAGCTGCGGTTTTTGGCTGTGGACGTTTTTTTTTTTTTTCCTGCAGCCTATAAACTCCTCAGCATGGTATCCTATGCGTCCAGGGGCGTTTTCTGGCTGGAAAATAAACCCAGAACCGGCTTGTCATTAGTGACTTCAGCCTGGGTTCACACAGGAGCGGTGTGGGAAACCGCATGAGATTTGGACAGAAAACACACTGCAGTCCTGCTCAAATCACATGCGGTTCTTTGCAGTGCCAGTGCCCGTGTACAGCCAAACCTCCCCACACAACCCACTATTAGCTCTTTGGTGCCCTCTTGATGCAAACCATGATACAGTGCCCAGACCTAGCAGCCAATTGCTAGGTTTGTGCACTGTCATAATTTTGGGAGGAGATTATAGCATTCCTTTCCTATGGGCTCAAATACCACTGCTAAGGTATTGGCGAGTACTTGACTGATCGTATCGGTACAAGTCAGGAAAAAAAAAAAAACACACACACACACACCGTGTGTACCGGGCTTTACTCCTTTGCAGCCGTCACCTGGTATCAGTTGGTGTAGGAGCCCAGAGAAAGCAATGTTCTAATCTCCTCCCAAAATGATGACAGTGCACAAACAGCCATTGGCTGCTAGGTCTGAGCACTGCATCATGGTTTGCATCAAGGGGCACTGAAGAGCTAATAGTGGGTTGTGTGGGAGGTTTGGCTGTACACGGGCACTGACACGTGAATGTCCACTTTTCCTCGAATGTCCATTTTGTCCTCGACTTTTACTGGTGCTACCCTTCATGGCCTAGCACCAAGGACATATTGGTGGGTAAGGAGTTAAACCAGGAGCAGTGACAAAGATACACCATGTACTCCAGGACAGCAGACAGCCTGTCTCCCCTGAAGGCACGTACAAGGATCGTACTGGTTGTTCTGCTGGATTAGGGTACATCACCGTGACCTTCGTTAAAAGGGTCACAAATATGACCACTCTTCACCTGAAAAACAAAATACCTTGGGTTTCTTTTCAAGATCAGCTTCTGTCTTGGGGCCAAGTAAGTGTAGAACCTAAGGGGACAAAAACAGGAGAAGGTCAAAGGTTAGGACAAAGGCGATGGTGAGGAATCAGAAGAGAATGTACCTTTGCCAAAAATAGCAAACAACCCTAAGCCATCCAAAAAATTAAGTGAGCAGAGGCACGAAAAGTGCTCATTTAAAGTAGAGCTAAAAGGCAAACCCCCCCCCCCCCCGTTTTGGGTAGAGGGTAGAAGGATTAGAACACCTGTCCATTTTTATTGCTGTCTGTGTCCCCATCCTCTCTATTTGCATAAAGTGCAAATTCCAAAAAAATTCAATAGAAAAAAAAAATGTTCATAAATAGTCCAATAATAAGTGCACTTCAAGGAAATCCATCAATAGTCCAATAACCAGTGTAATAGTGCTCAAAAACGTGTGGGTGCTCCTTTGATTTCTTAAAGAAAGTGCTTAACAGTGCCACACTCCCCTCATATACCCCCCTACTCACCAGAAATGGAGACCCATTATTGGGTCGGATGTAGCTAATGAAAGGGGAGTATAAGGTCTAGGAAAACACTTGTGGAGAACACTCATGGAAGTTCCACGAGGTATGAAGTAGCGAGGAGACATTACTGGAAGTGGCAGCAGAGGAGGAACCAGCAGGTGTCACTAACAAGCTGGGTGTTTGGAAGATTTCTCCACAAGTGTTTTTCCTGGACCCTATACTCACCTTTCATTAGCTACATCCGACCCAATAGTGGGTCTTCGTTTCTGGTGAGTAGGGGTATATTATTATTATTATATAGGATTTATATAGCGCCGACAGTTTACGCAGCGCTTTACAACTTGAGGGTAGACAGTACAAATACAATACACTTTAATACAGTAGGAATCAGAGGGCCCTGCTCCTTAGAGCTTACAATCTAAGAGATGAGGGGAGTGTGGCACCTTGGCACTGGAAAGTACTTTCTTAAAGAAATCGATGGAGCACCAACACGTTTTTTTTAGCACCATTAGTGCCGGTTCACATTTGTGCGGTCACATCGCATGCAATTCAGAGCGCACTGCTCCTAAAATTACATGCGATCTCTGTGCGGTGCAAATTCAGCCATAACGTTTGAATGGCTGAATTCACACCGCAATCGCACCTAACTCGCACAGGACCCTTTTTTGGTCCGCAACAGAATCGGATCGCCTGGTGGTTCACATTTGTGCGATCCGATTCTCTGCGACTTTTAATTGACATCCCCAGCGTATCGCTTATGGCAGTGTGAACTGCTAGGGGTGCGAATACGATGCGGGAACACGCTGTATATTCGCAGCATTCCCGCATCGCACAAATGGGAACCGGCACTTACACTGGTTGTTGGAACATTGATTCATTTCCTCTAAGTGCACTGATTATTGGACTATTTATGAACTTTTGATTAATTTTGATTCATTTCTATTGAATTTTATTGGAATTTGCACTTTATGCAATGTTCTTTAACCACTTAAGCCCCGGAAGATTTTACCCCCATTCCGACCAGGGGGTATTTTGCGATTCGGCACTGCATGACTTTAACGTACAATTGCACGGTCGTGCGACGCTGTACCTAAACGTATTTGACGTCCTTTTTTTCCCCACAAACAGAGCTTTCTTTTGCTGGTATTTGATCACCTGTGCGATTTTTTTGATCATGCGCTATAAACAAAAAAAGAGCGAAAATTTTGCAAAAACAACATTTTTCAAAATTCCCCGAAAAAAAATGCAAAAATCAAAAATTTTAACATTTTTGGCCAATTTGTTTTCTGTTACCAATGCTTGGTAAAAAAAAAAAAAAAAAAAAAAAAAAAAATCACAATAAGCGTATTTTGATTGGTTTGCGCAAAAGTTATTGCGTTTACTAACTAAAAGGAAAGATTTCTGTAATTTTTGCTGTTTTTTTTTACGAGTAATGGCGGCGATCTGCGATTTTTTTTGCGGGACTGCGACATTGCGGCGGACAGATCGGACCCTTGACTGACATTTTTGACACTTTTGGGGGTACCAGTGACATTACTACAGTAATCAGTGCTATAAATATGCACTGTTACTGTAAAAATGACACTGGCAGGGAAGGGGTTAACTTTATTGGGGAAGGAGGGGTTAAGTATGTCCCTAGGGGCGTGCTTCTAACTGTGATGGGACATGGCTACTAGTGTAAGAACAGAGATCAACGGTCCTACATAGTAGAACTGTTTGATCTCCATTTTTACACAGAGGAGAATGACAGGCGGCTTTGTTTACATTAGCCGCCTGCCTTTCTCCCTTCACGGCGCACGATCGCGAGTGACCGGCGGACATCGGGTCCGCCGGTCACACGCACTGACTTCTTAGGGAACAAGCCGTGGCGGGCGCGCCCGCTATTGGCTCACAAGCCAGGGACAGGCTAGTGACGTACCCTTACGTCACTTTGCCTGGCCGGGGCTGACCGCCGCAGTATATGTACTTGCGGCGGTCGGCAACCGGTTAACCATTGATGAACTTTTGATTTTTATACATTCTTCAGGTTCTGACTATAAATTGATTGTATTCCCATAGCACTTTATTTTTAGCACTTTGTTCACTTTATATTTATTCACATATTTATTTATTGGGAAGTGCTGTATTAGTTATTTTTCTTAACCTTTTCCCCTAGGGTGAACAGCAGCTGCTTTTTGTTGTTTTTATATTATTCATAGTGCAGGTTTATAATATAATCTATCCTCTCTATTTGTCCTGTTTACTATTACCATTGAAAGTAAAAGAAAATCCCATATTTTGGTTTGTCGTCAGAAAAGTAACAGAGGGGAAATCTTCCAATGGGGACACTAGTTCTGGTGACCTGGGGAGCCCCAAGAGATTCCCTTAATCTGCAGGGATTTTCTCTCACTTCATGTTATGACTTTGGGTCAGGAAATGGAGAAATCTCACCAAAAAGGACAAAAGATGGTAAAAAAAAATCTGGCAGGGGTTATAATATTCCCTTGCTCGATCCAAAAAAATGGAAAAGAAAATAGTTTTGCCCAGTTTTGCTAGTGACATCAGCTGGCCACAGACTGATCCAAACTAAGCTGGTTCAGCAGAAACAAGCTGAATGGCAATCTATGGGCAGGCTGATTGTAGAGAAGCCAATCCAGCCATCAACTTGGTACAAGCAGCCCATTAGACTTTTTCTGTGCAATCATTGCCAGCGGCTATAGCCGCCAGCAGTGATCTTTGTATAATGTCGCAGCATGAGGGATACCCCCATCAACACTGAATTTGAATAATGTATGGCCTGCCTGGCTAAGTAAGAATGTTCTGATGGACACCGGCACTTTCACAGCCCAGCCCTCTCCATTGTGATTGGCCTGTGCCTTTGGTGAAAGCTGCCGCGCATCATCTGCAATCTCTGCACCCAACCGTTCAATCTTTGGGGGGGGGGGGGGGGGGGATGGGTCCAAGCAAGCATGTTACTGAAGATAAAAGGCCTTTGGTAATTGCAGAGCTTTTTATAACTAAAAAGGGAGTGAAATACCTAGTGATGGTGCCAGATGTTTGCACTGGTTTTGCATTTATATACACCTTTAAAAAAGGAGAAATGCAGCCAAAGCTTGTTTGGTTGTGCTTCTCCTGTGGATCACGGAGTGCAGTTAGTTTTGCACTCAAATGACCCGTTTTCAGCTGACAGCGGGCTAAAGCCAGCTGTCGTAACAGAACCAGTCCAGACTCGGGAAAGATCGCTACCATATGGTCGGGATCCACCCACATGCCTAAACAGGCACCTGGCTCAGCCCTCTCAGGCCTTAGGCTGCTTCCTCCACAGCCCAGGGCTCCAGTGAGCGCGCCAGGGGGCAGGGCAGAGAGCTGGTGACTGACAGTCCCCAGCTCTGCTCACGGAAAACTGAGCGATCGGTGGGATTTGATTGCTCGGTTCTCAACGTTTGAGCCGGCAGGGGGGACCAATGCAGCATCCAGCAAGGTAAGTAGGAGTAAAAAAAAACAGCTACACCACATTCCCATTTTTCGCTTTTCATTTACAGCAGGCATCCGTGTAAGCAAAAATAAAAGAAAAACATTTTTTTTTTTTTTTTTAAAACCTGATATTTTGTTTTGGAATTGTAAATTAAACATATCCAAAAAGGTAAATCTACACTAAAATAGATGCGATTAATGGTGCAGGTACTTTAGTTCTCTATCACTCATTTCACTCATATTATTCCTGTACACTCAGACATGTGGAAATTAGCGTTTAAAATGAAAATAATTACCTGCATGTCCACCTCATTCTTAATGATTTTTCCGTCTGCCCACTTCAGTCTGTTCCTCGCTTCCCCTGCACAGATGCGGGAAAACAGAATCTGCATTGAACAACCAAAAATAAACATTGTGCTTGCCAGTCATTTTGTGCTGAACCAAGATCCACATGACTTGGCCCATCTATTCACAGGGGGGAACATGTATCTTATGCACACAAGTATCTGAAGGAATAATAACAGACGAGATCATGATGTACTGGGTACAAAACAGCATCTGGTTGCTATGACTGCCCTTCGTCTCCTACACAAACTACGGGGCTGATTTGCTTGCCAGAGAAATTGGGTTTCTGCCTATCCAAGTCTGAGATTTAAACAGCTCTGCCACACAACACGGCCCTGTCTGGCAAAAAAGGAGGACCTGATTTTTATCTGCTGCAGGTCAACACAACTTACAGCTCTTTTCCCAACCCTTGACTAGGCAGCAAAAGGAAAAGCAGCAGACTGATGAAGCTCCTCTTTCTGCCCTCTTGTTAGCACAGGGGCATGGCAGCACAATTGATTATCTGCTTGTGTTGCCGCCAGTCCTGACAATGCTGTTTAGGGGGCTTCAAGATACTGGGTCAAAATTCATGTGCTGACAGTGCTTGCATTTCAAAAACATACATTTAGAAAGGATGTATTAATGAATACAGAGCTGCCTCTACGTCTGTATGAAGTTCAGCTTTATAGTGGAAATCCACCATAGCGTATAATGCACTTGGGCATAGGTCAAGTATCTCCATTAAAACCATATGTTTAGGCGTTAAAGCGGTACTTCACCCTGGAACTGCCTCCTCCCTCCACTCCCACATTTGGCACTTTTTTTTGGCGGGGGGGGGGGGGGTACCTGGTTTTGACAGGTATTCACTCCTACTTGTGAGCATATACACCACGGTAATCTGAGGCGGGAGTTCGGCCCATTCTCCCGCAGTCTTCTGGGACACATCACAGGTCCCAGAAGACTACAGGACAATTAACAAGGCACAGCACGACTCGCGCATGTGCAGTAGGAAATCAGCTGTGGAGCAGTGTTAATTTTGGCAGCAAATTTCAATTTAGTTTTAGTCTTAGTCTTAGGACTAAATGGATCCTGGACACAAATCGTTATGACATGGGCAGCAAGTATGTGGGACTGGAAATTTTCTTACCTTACCGCTCACCTTACCGCTCTGGCCTCTGGCCATATTTTTGCTTTTAAAGTAGCTCTAAAGCTCATTTGGCTATACTTCTCCTGGGGATCCCAGTAGTGCACTTCATTCGGAACTCTTGTGACCCATATTCAGTCAACAGTGGGCTAAAGTCAGCTGCTGGCTGAGGTCAATTAGCTGGTCCAGACTGTGGAGAGAACCTGACTTTAATGTCAGGATTCACCCAGATGCCTGGACTGTTAACTGGCTCAGCCTCTAGGCGAGCAGCTGGGAGACCGAATCAGCCGCTCCAGCCCCCACAGGGACAGCCCAGTGCTCCAGTGAGTGCTGGAGGGGAGAGCAAAGACCCGGTGACTGATAGCCACGGCTCTCTGCTCACTAAATACCTAGAACTGAACGATCAGCAGTTTCTGATCGCTCGGTCCAGTCTTAGAGGCGACAAAGGATTGATGCTGCATCCACCTCCGTGATTAGGATGTTTTTTTTTTTTTTTCCATTCGTGCAAGCTTTTAATTTTGCAGACTAAATATGTTTATTTATTCACAATGCTTAGATATGCAGTAAATTTTACAGCACCACGTAGCAGAAACTCACCCATCAACAAGCCCATGTTAAAGCGATATCTCTCCTCCAAAATCTGTTCTTTGTACTTCTGGATGACGGCTTCAACCTGAAGCAGAATGCAAGCAATTGTAAGCACTAATTATAACTGGGAGACACTGGAAGTCACATTGACTTAGCGGGGGAAGAAATACAAGAAGTCTACAGTTGGCATGGCCAGCACCCTTGTTATCCACCCTAAATTAATTACTACTGGGTGTTGGTTAAAAATAAAAGCATAAACAAGTTCTATGAATGAACTTTTTTTTTTGTTCACCTCACTGCAGGTTCAGAAGTAAATCACATGATCTATTATATCAGACCAGGAAAATGCATGACATCACCTGGGCTCTGTCAACGGTTTGATGCCAATAGTACATTGCTTGTGCTATTCTAATACATCTATTAGGTATTGCTGTGGGTGAAGTTAAAAAGCAGCTTGATGCATTGTATGTAAATAATCAGAACTACTGCAGCTGTGCTGGTTTCAGACCAACCCATATACCAGGCGTCTCCAAACCTTCTAAACAAAGGGCTCGTTTACAGTCCTTCAGAGTTTATGGGGCTTGACTGTGGCCAGAGGGAGTAGAAAATAATTACTGGGACTAAACAATGACCCATCTTCGTTATTGGAGGGGGGATACTGCCCCATTGCGGGTGCCAGCGGGAGGAACCGTGTTCCATGGCGGGTGCCAGCGGGAGGAACCGCGTTCCATGGCGGGTGCCAGCGGGAGGAATTGTGCCCTATCATCTTCGTTATTGGAGGGGGGATACTGCCCCATTGCGGGTGCCAGCGGAAGGAACCGCGTTCCATGGCGGGTGCCAGCGGGAGGAACCGCGTTCCATGGCGGGTGCCAGCGGGAGGAACCGCGTTCCATGGCGGGTGCCAGCGGGAGGAACCGTGTTCCATGGCGGGTGACAGCGGGAGGAACCGTGTTCCATGGCGGGTGCCAGCGGGAGGAACCGTGTTCCATGGCGGGTGCCAGCGGGAGGAACCGTGTTCCATGGCGGGTGCCAGCGGGAGGAATTGTGCCCTATCATCTTCGTTATTGGAGGGGGGGGATACTGCCCCATTGCGGGTGCCAGCGGGAGGAACCGTGTTCCATGGCGGGTGCCAGCGGGAGGAACCGCGTTCCATGGCGGGTGCCAGCGGGAGGAATTGTGCCCTATCATCTTCGTTATTGGAGGGGGGATACTGCCCCATGGCGGGTGCCAGCGGGAGGAACCGCGTTCCATGGCGGGTGCCAGCAGGAGGAACCGCGTTCCATGGCGGGTGCCAGCAGGAGGAACCGCGTTCCATGGCGGGTGCCAGCAGGAGGAACCGCGTTCCATGGCGGGTGCCAGCAGGAGGAACCGCGTTCCATGGCGGGTGCCAGCAGGAGGAACCGCGTTCCATGGCGGGTGCCAGCAGGAGGAACCGCGTTCCATGGCGGGTGCCAGCAGGAGGAACCGCGTTCCATGGCGGGTGCCAGCAGGAGGAACCGCGTTCCATGGCGGGTGCCAGCAGGAGGAATTGTGCCCTATCATCTTCGTTATTGGAGGGGGGATACTGCCCCATGGCGGGTGCCAGCGGGAGGAACCGTGTTCCATGGCGGGTGCCAGCGGGAGGAACCGTGTTCCATGGCGGGTGCCAGCGGGAGGAACCGCGTTCCATGGCGGGTGCCAGCGGGAGGAATTGTGCCCTATCATTGGTGTCAGTGGAACAAAGTTCCCCCTGGCGCAAGATAAAGGCAAGCAAAGGGCCACAGTTTGGAGACCACTGCCATATACCATCAACCTAAGATTTAAAGAGATGCTGTTACATTCCCCATTCTGGACAAAATGAATACCTCTGTTAAAAAGCACCCCCCCCCCCTCATTGCCAAATCAATTACATTTCTTGCTCGCCTGCTACAAAATTACTGGGGCTTCCAGGTATGGAGACAACATGACCTACTTTTACTATACATTACTTAGCTCCAGCAGCCAATTGCTGGGCCTGAGCACCATCCGGTAACCGGGATCGACATCACTTCTCTTATCTAGGACCGGACAGCAGGTATTTCAGCAGCAGCTGCAACCTGCAGGGTGCTTTGGAGAGACACTGACACTTTGTCTCATGGTCTCTAAACTGAAACAGTTCCTTTGATCTGCATCCGCAAAGCACAAATTCACTTTTAAGTGCACCTGTCATGAGCAAAATACAGGGGCTGCACTGTCTGAAGATACTAGTTACCCTGGCTGTGTCTGGCTTCCATGTTTGTGTGAGCCACAGGCTCAGAACAAGCATGCTATAAGTGTGTGTCAGAATTCCGGATTCCCTTTACTTGTTCCATGTCAGCGGCTCAAAGCACTAAAGCCAAAGCATCAGTATGACCAGGAAGCAAAACATTCCCAAAAGGCAACGTCCTCAACAGCAGTCTGCGCCATTCTCTCCTAACAGGTGCACTTTAAACTAGCTTGGCATCTGCAAAATATGATAGAGGAGAGAATACAACACTTACAGCTTCTTCTATTTCTTCTGGCGTCACAACTACTCCCACTCCACATTCTTTCTCAAAACCGGCCACATCAATGGGGTCCACGGGGTGGCCTTTTACATAATCCAAGGCGGCTGGATAAAGGAAATAGGAGGAAAAAAAAAGTAAATCTCTTCCTCTCCATACAGCCAAAGGGGACCGGAGGATAATCAAATTAACAGGACAGGAAAGTCAATGTACGCACGCTGTGATCCTCTGTGGAGCTAATTTAATTTTTAACACATTAGTGGTTTAATAAAAAAGATGCTTAAGAAGACCCCAGAGGGAGTGCAGGCAAGAACTTGTGCGTATCCTGAGGTGAACCTGAGAGGAGTAAATGAACACAAGGGCTGGATCTATACAGCATTGTGGTGCGGGTCACATTAACGAACAACAGCGTTTGAGATTAAAGAGGGCCAGTCAATAAAGGTTGGCGTACCTATGCACATTGCTATTGGTTTTCCCACGGTGGTGGCAACTGGCAACTTGGGTCAAACCAGGCCAATAAACCCCCCCCAACCTCTACAATGATACAAGCAACATGGCTGTTCTGCCCTGAAAGATGAAGCCAACCATATTCAGACTCCAAGTACATCCCTCAGGAGTTCCAAGTACTGCCTTTGGAAACCTGCCTGACCTGTGCCTGAATCCTGGAGCTGTGGTAACATGGTACATTTTATGTGCAGCCAAATTTTTATTTTAGTTTTGGATAGAATGGAGGAAGGATCAGGCCTGTTTCACAGGGGCATCAGCAATGTAAACAGCAAACTTTGATTTTAAAGTACCATCCAACTCCAGTTTGTAAATATTGAACACAGATCCTGATGGGAGTGCTGATAGCCACTTTAAACTGCTAGCAGGCTTCACGTCGCCTTGAAGCTTGTTCAAAGCCTACTGAAACCTGCTAGCAGCTTGCTTAAAGTGGCCGTCAGCACTGCTATTAGGATAAAGCCTCGTACACACGCACCGATTGTTGGCCGACCGATCGGCCATCTTTTGTCCAGTGTTGTTGTGTTGGTTGAAATGTGTTCTAGACTGCACACAAATTTTGTCGGCCAACAACAACCAACTTCAGAAGTGATGTCATGTGATGGTTAACTTTCCGTGTGTTTTTTCTTCTCTGAGCATGCCCAGTCTTGCTCAACTGATTTTTGTCTGCCGAAATCTGTACTGACTGACGAACAATCGGCCGTTGTGTTGACGGCCAACAAAAATTTTATAGCATGCACACCAGATTTTGTTCGGCCGAAAAGTCACAGTCGGTTGTCGGAAGCATCATACTAACAAGCCGATAATCGGCCGATCGGGCGGCTGAAAATTCACGGCCAACAATCGGTGCGTGTGTACGAGGCTTTAGTGTTCAACATTTACAAGTTGAAGTTGAACAGTACTTTGAAAGCATCAACAAAGCTCGTAAATTGCTTTTTCAAAGCTTGCTGTTCACACCTGTGGGAAACAGGCCTTAGAACCTCTGCCATGCTTTCACTACTCTTTGGGGCTCTTAGTTGATGTACCCAGAAAAAAAAAAAAATGGAAGGACATAACTGTAAAAGTAAAAAGGCTGCATGTACAGAAAAAAAACCTGCTGATCTCCCAGAAATACAGGGAGATCCCAACTTCCTGTACTAAGCTGGCAACAGTGCTTCTGCTACGCTAAAAATCACAATCAAGGTTATCCGGTGCTGTTCTCATCTGTCGACTACAGAACTCCTCCCCCTAGGTTATGCAGATAAGGAGAGGTTGGCATGTTCTGAAGTTTAAACCAGGAACGAGCATCCTACGGTGACAACCCTGCTCCTTCACGGATACAGTAAAGCGAGTGAGCGTGGTCACCCTAGGACAGAAGTCTGTTACAGCAGGATCACCAGGAAAAAATAAAAAAAAAAAAAAAAAAAAAAAAGACTAAATCAGGCCATACAAAGAGTAAAATGCTTTCCTGTAACGACGGGTTGCAGGAAAGAAATTCACTCAATTCCCCCATCAACACTGGAATCCCTCCTGCCCCAGCCATTGTATTCTCCTGGCGGGGGAGGCCGTCCCACCGGGAGAAGACATTGATTATTGCTAGCGACTATACCAGCCGCTAGCGATAATCGCATGAAAATTCTGGTAGGCTGGTTGTACCCAAACCGCTCGATCAACTTGGTACATTAAGCCTTAAATCTTAAGTTTAAATCTCGGCAGGCTCCTGCTGAACCGGCCGAGATCCGAACAGTCTATGGCCGACCTAAAGGCTTGTTCACACTTCCAGCATACTAAACTGAAGAAGTTTAGTGTGTGGGCAGCTGTCCATTTTGGCTTTAGTGAGCCACGGCAAGGAGGCGGTGTGATGTACGTTTCAGTGGATCACACAGTTCACTTTTTTCCCCCCTTTTTAAAAGCTTTATTTGAAGTGCAAAAAGGGACATGGTTACAGAACTGCAACGTGGTGGGCTGCTGTGTGGTGCCATCCAGTGTGCTGCAATAAAACGCAACATGTCTATTTTATCACAGCTCACTGCATGCGCCACACCTCTAAACTACACTGCAGTGTGAATGAATGGGGCACACAGGAAACAATTGTTTTCTATGTGCCCGAGCGGTGACTAGCATTTTCCCAATGTGGAAAAAACAGTCACCACACTAGTGTGAACGAGCCTTCATGGTTCCATCCCATCTTACATCCCGTTCACACAGGGGCGACCCGACTTGGTGGGGCGACCTGTGAAGTCGCGTTGCACAGCGTGCACCGCGACTTCGACGCGACATGCACGGACTTCATATAATTGAAGTCAATGCAAGTCGCCTCCAGGTCACCCCAAAGTAGTACAGGACCCTTTTTCTAAGTCGGAGCGACTTGTGCTGCTCCTATTAGAACGGGTCCTGTGCTAATCTATGGCAGGCGACCCACCGCGACTTGTCGGGCGACCAAGTCGCCTGACAAGTCGCGCTAGTGTGAATGGGGACTTAGGCACCTGTAATCTGCGATATATAAAATGTTGGAAATACTTTAGATTGTTTGATTTCAAAAGAGAAACCGGAGGAAGAAAAGCTAATTTACAAGAACCAGCCACCATGCAGGCCCAAATTGTGCTCACATACTCCAGCTCCGAATTCCCCCCATGGGTGCCCCCCCCCCCCTTTCACCAATAGTCACCAACTGCAACTTAAGTACCATTGAGCTGTAGATCCGTCCCAATCTTCTTGCGGATGATGTAGCCCACCAGGAAGTCCAGTCTCTTTGCATCCTTGAGGCGTGTGGAGACATTGTAGAGCAGCGTTCCAGTTACCTTGTCTATGGAAGGACCCAAAACAGACTGAGCCTGAAAACAAGCAAACAGACACAAGACCGCTTAGACTTATTATAACACATCATTGTGTAATAAGGCTCAATGGGAGCAAATACTGTTATGTTGATAAACCAGACTGCATCAAACTCATACATCCTCCCAACATCCCATCAGATCACTGGGGTGAGCCATCAAGAGAACCTGTCACTTGGTCCTGTACGGGCAAAGTAAAGGGTTTATTTCAACCGGTCCGACAGCTCAGACAATGCCTTGCAAGTACTTTGAAGGCTTACGCTCACTTCTGTCCTAACTTTATACAATTACAGATTCACTGAGAAAGTTGATGTTAATCAAACTAACTAAAATACGCCCGTGCTCCAGGCTTTTCCCCCTCTGCCTAATGCCCCACAGCGAGCCACTTGCTATTTGGGGGAAATCATGCATGCTCACTCCTGAGCTGGCCGTGTGTCCTGACAGTGTGGCGTGTGTACCCAAATAAAATTGATGTCCTTTTTCCCCCACAAATAGAGCTTTCTTTTGGTGGTATTTGATCGCCTGTGCGATTTTTATTTTTTGCGCTCTAAACCAAAAAAGAGTGACAATTCTGGTAAAAAAAAATTATAATTATATATATATATATATATATATATATATATATATATATATATATATATATATATATATATATATATATATATATATATATATATATATATATATATATACATATACATACACATACACATACACATACACATACACACACACATACATACATTTTATTTTTTTAAACCTTTCAGAGCCAATTTGTATTCAGCTGTATCCTGCTTTTGGTAGGAAAAAAAAAAAATCCCAATAAGCGTATTTTGGTTTGCGCAAAAGTTATCGCATCTACAAACTAGGGGAAAGATTTATGTCATTTATATTTATTTTTTACTAGCAATGGCGGCAACCTGCGATTTTTAGCGGGACTGAAATTGCGGCAGACAGATTGGACCCCTAACTGACCTTTGACACTTTTGGAGGGACCAGTGACATTACTACAATAATCAGTGCTACTAATATGCAGTTACTGTAATAATGACACAGGCAGGGAAGGGGTTAACCCAGTGGGCGATGAAATGGTTAAATGTAAGCCTAGGGGACTGTTTACTAACTGTGGGGGCCGGGGCTTGTGAAATGATCATAGAGACCTGTGATCCTATATAGAAGGATCACAGGCGCTCTGTGATCATTTCAGAGAGAAGAGCGGTCAGCTGTGTTTACAACAGCTGACCGTTCTTCTCTCAGCAGGGGAGCGATCGTGGGTGGCCGGCGGCAATTGGTGCCGCCAGCCCCGTGCATCGGCATCCCCGCTGCCTAGCGGGGGCGGGATCGCGGCGCTTTCCCCTCCCCCACGTGCGCGACCGGTTCACGCAGCCGAGCCAGCCTGCCACAGTAAAACTGCGGCATGTGGTCGACAAGTGGTTAGAAGCCGAGTGGCTACCATGCAAAGCTGCACCAGATTTTACACTTTCTATTTTTAGTAAATTAACCCCACTGCCTTCTAGTGTGAGCATGACACACAGAACTATTGTTTTCTATGCGTCATTGCAGTAAGTTACACAAGGAGAAGAAAAAAAAAAAAAAAAAAGGGGGGGGGGCAACACAGGTAACGGCACACTGAAGGCATGATGGCAAACATACTGAATAATAAATCTTGGGAAAACTATGAATCCTGCATTGCAGTGGAGCTGCACCCACACTGCAAGGGTTAACTGCTAATTCCTTTTTTGGGGCTTTGAAAATGCAGTTTTACCTTACCTGATCCTTCGCATCCCTTGAAGACGGTGCTCCCCTATGCTCCAACAGTGGACTCTCCCCTGGCGGCCTCCAGTCCAGTGCAGACTACCAGAGTGCAGGGAAGAGGCTGCAGGGATTGGTCTTGCAGAGGAGTTTGCTGGTATCAGGTCCCCTAGAGCAGTGATGGCAAACCTTGGCACCCCAGATGTTTTGGAACTACATTTCCCATGATGCTCAACTACACTGCAGAGTGCATGAGCATCATGGGAAATGTAATTTGAAAACATCTGGGGTGCCAAGATTTGCCATCACTGCCCTAGATCTATCTGGGCATTTAACCCTTGCGGGTGCAAGAGTTTTAGTTTTCCTGGAGTTCCGCTCTAAAACTGAATGAGGAGCGCTTTTTCTCCCAAGTGGCCAAGTGACCAGTTCTCTTTATGTAGAGTAACCACACAAAGTTCAGCCAATGACAGTGGCCCACAGCATCCAATCGTCTCTTGGGAATCTGAAATCTGGTTGCTATGAGTTGTAGTACACCCAAACAATGGATGTATTCATTAAAACAGTGTAAGTACTTAAAAAAAATCGCAGAACAGGGAAACTTCCCTGCATGTTGCATGTATGGGGAGTGCATGGAAAGGGTTACCTCTGTAAGAATGGGGGCTGTAAACCGAGACCCCACCCCCACTGCCCCCCTAACAAGTTCTGAATAGTTCACCATCTGCCGCTGACGTCATTGGACGGGTCCGGTTCTGCGCTGGTGATTGAGTGCTGCAGCCTCGGCAGCGAAACTAAAAACCCTACACAGTCCTGGCTGACAATCTACAAATAAATCTTCTCACTGATAGAGATTACCGAGCACTGCTAATCGGCCTCATGTTTCTGAATGCCCAGATACTCTACAGCTCCAGGCTCTCTATTCAAAAATGACAGAAAGGAATCATCAATAATGGGCAACAGAGCTTTATAATGCTTTGATAAGACTATTTAGGGCATTAATAAACCCAAAAGCAAACATTATATTGCAGCTTCATTCTTGTGATGGCTGCATTGGTTTTCTTTTTTTTAGCTTTTTTTCTTATTTGGAGGCATGGCCAGTAAGTGTTTTCAACAAAATAGGCTGTCCTACACATGAAGCAGAGGGATGAGACAAACCACCTACCACTGCCAGGGGTGCTTACAATCATCAGCTTTTATGCAAAACCTTTATCCAAAAAGGAGCAAAAACAGTTTGCTGTAACGGCTTATAAAGTGCTAGCTGGAGTGTTTTCTTCAAATGTCTTAGTGTATCTAAAATCACTAAACCACACACAAAAACGCACAACCCTGTTGAAATGCGTTGGAAAACGCAGCAAGGCTGCACACGTTAAATTTTTGAGTCACATGACCTTTGAAAAACACCAGAAGCACCAGGAAAATCTCAGCAAAGTCACGTGCGTTTTTTTGGTACCATTATCAGCGCATTCTCCCGATAACACCCATTTTCGGCCTCAAATTCTAGCGCATCTCTAGTGAAGACGTACATAGAATTTAAAGGGATGCATTTTTCTTGAGCTTTTCTTGCGCTAAAAGGTGCTGCTAAGAGGGGACAAATTAATATCAATTTAAATTGAGAGATTATATATATATTATATATATATATATATATATATATATATATATATATAATCTATCTATCTAATATATCTAATCTATATGTATCTATTTCTATCTAATCTCTGTGTGTATATCTATATATATCTATATATCTATAAATCATCTGTATGTATGTATGTATGTATGTATGTATATATACATACATATCTCACACACACATTATATACATACAATTTTATATTCAAAACCTGGTTTCGGCCAAGTCATAAGCACTCCTCAAGAGTGCCTACAAAGCCTGCCCTTTTCTGCCCTGCTCCATTCAGAGAAGCTATACTATGGCTTCCATCAATGAAACACGTTCTATGAATGGAGGTTTCATTCATCTACCCATCCTCCATTCACAGAGCAATATACAGTTAGGTCCATATACATTTGGATACCGGCACAATTTTTGTTTTCAGGTATTTACCAAAAACATATTCAAGCTATAGTTCTATATATATATATATATATATATATATATATATATATATATATATATATAATGGATATGGGCTGAAAGTGCACACTCCGGTTTAATTTGAGGGTATGTACATCCAAATCGGGTTTAGGCATTACAGCTCTTAAGAATAACCACCCCCCCCCCCTTTTTCAGGGGACCAAAATTGAACAATTGAATCAAAAGCGGTTTCATGGCCAGGTGTGGGCAACTCCCATTATGTCTTCATCTATTAAAGTGATTGTAAGGGCTCTTTCACACGGAGCGGACCGCATTGCGATCCGCTCCGGCACTTTTTTTTTTTCCACGGAGCGGACGACATTTGTGTCATTCGCTCTGTATGTCCGCATATCATCCCATCCGTTTGCGGGTGATATACGGACATAATGTAAGTCTATGGGGATTGCGGATGACACCGCTGACATCCGATTTTGCATCCGTTCCGTTTTTTGAACGGAGGAAAAATAGGGTTCTGTTCCGTTCCAAAAAACGGAACAGAACTGAAAGGAAGAAAAATCGGATGTCAGCGGATGGACATCCGCTGACATCCGCAATGCCATTGACATGCATTATGTCCTTATATCATCCGCAAAAAAATAGGATGATTTGCGGACACACGGAGCGCCCGTGTGAAAGGGCCCTTAAGGTTTGTTGTTGTTAAAAATAATAAATAAAAAAAGTTATACTTACCTGCTTGGTGCAAGAGTTTTGCACAGAGCAGCCCGGATGCTCGCTTTCTGGGGGTTGCCCCAGCGCCGCTCCTCCTTTTCATTGGGTGCCCCCACAGAGAGCCGCTTTCCAAGGGGACACCCATGTGGGCACACTCCTGAGTCCTGCTGCTGCATCCATTGACACAGACAGCAGGGTTGGGGTAGGGCACTCTCCTGCCGCCCATAAAAGTGACCCCATGGCGAATCTGATGCTGGGACCACTTTTAGGTTAAAGCAGACCGCCTGCTGTTTAAAACACCAGGGTTATGGCAGCTATCTGTCTGCTGCCATAACCCCAGTATTTAAACATCAAAGTAGCAACGTAAATACACAGTGGGCAGTCCATAAGTGGTTAACTAAACTTTAGGCTTTTATACAGCAGGGACTAACCTCAGCAGATATGCACTCAATAGATTCTCATACTGGCATAGATGACAGGACAATGGGGGGCAGGAAGGGTGGCACTGTGGTATCATGCGAGGTGGACAAGGAGAGTTCTTGCTGCTACAAGCTTGATACAAAGCATCACTACTTCTGCCAGCTTAGCACTAGAAGAGACCAACTAAATCCGGGGAGGAGAGAGCCAGGAGGAGGTGCAGGCTGTGCTCTCTCCCCTCTAGCTCCTCCCTCCCGCTAATGCGGAGCACCTGGATCGGGACTTAAGCACCATCTCCTCCTAGCAAAGAATGTGAGTAAAGTGGGGTACACACTAGTAGAAAATCTGCCGAAAATTCCCGTCCGAGGTAAAATCGTCCGATTTTCGTCGAGTGTGTACACAACTTTCAGCAGCCGATGCCGACATTTTCAACGGAAAAAAAAAACGGAGGGACAAACACCAAATTTTTTTTCGTCCGTCCCCAGCACGACCAATTTTCGTTTAATGTGTATGCAGTACGTCCCATGAAAAATCGGATACGAAAGACCGCGCATGATCTGAAGTTGCCGACAATCCGGAAGTCTAGGAACAAATGTGCCAAAAAAAAAAAAAAAAAAAAAAACGGACGAGAAATTTCGTGAACATTTATGCACTGTCAACTAAAAACGGTAATGAACGCTGAGAAGAGAGAGAAAAATCGGAGGAGATTTCGTCAAGTGCGTACGGCCTTTAACCGCTTGCCGACCGCCGCATGAATATTTACTGTGGCGGTCAGCCCCTCACAGGCAAAGCGACGTAGTACTACGTCGCTAGCCTGTGAGGGTCTAGGGAGCGAGCAAGCGAGCGCACGCTGCCGGAGCGCGGTCACGGACCCCCCCCCCCCCCCCGCGCGTGTGACCGGTGGACCCGATGTCCGCCGGTCACTCGCGATCGTCCGTTAGAGCAGGAGAAAGGCAGGCGGCTAATGTAAACAAAGCCGCCTGTCATTATCCCCTGTGTAAGAATTGAGATCAGACGGTTCTACTATGTAGGACCGTTGATCACTGTTCCTACACCTCAAGCCACAGCCAATCACAGTTAGAATCACGCCCCTAGGGACACACACAACCCCTCCCTCTAAAAAAAAAGTTAACCCCTTCACTGCCAGTGTCATTTTACAGTAACAGTGCATATGTATAGCACTGATTACTGTAGTAATGTCACTGGTAACCCCAAAAGTGTAAAAAATGTCAGTCAAGGGTCCGATCTGTCCGCCGCCATTACGCGTTAAAAAAAAAAAAAAAACAACAAAAATGACAAAAATCTTTCCCTTTGTTAGTAAACACGATAACTTTTGCGCAAACCAATCAAAATACGCTTTTTGCGTTTTTTTTTTTACCAAACATATGTAGCAGAAAACAAATTGGCCGAAAATTGTAAAAAATAGTTTTTTACATTTTTTTTGGGGGGGGGGGGGAATTTCATATAAAAAAATGTGAAAAATATTATTTTTGCAAAATTGACGCTTTTTTTGTTTATAGCGCATGATCAAAAAAAAAAAAAAAAAAAAAAAAAAAAAGTCGCACAGGTGATCAAATACCACCAAAAGAAAGCTCTGTTTGTTGGAAAAAAAGGACGTCAAATTTGTTTAGGTACAGCGTCGCACGACTGCGCAATTGTCCGTTAAAGTCACGCGGTGCCGAATCGCAAAATAGGCCCTGGTCAGGAAGGGGGTAAAATCTTCCGGGGCTTAAGTGGTTAAGCAAACCCTATAACGTTTCAATCTCACATCAGCGGTATCCCCGAGCTGCGCCATCTGACTGACAGTATACTGGCAGACCAGTCATCCTTTACCTGGAAGGCCCCCCACTTGAAGGTCGAGCACTGCACACTTTTCTGTTCAAAAAACAAAATAAGAGATACAACCGGTGCAATCCAGCAGTGAACAGATTGGATTTATGGTAAATACATCCCAAGAATGTACACAAACCCTAAACCGGGAATGTCCTTTTATGGAGTGAAAACATGACGGAGTGACTCACGAGGGAGCGAAACTCATCAACCTACTATAAATCTGCAAAAATACCCAAGACAAAGAAATGCCACAGAACTGGTCTGAACTGAATGGTTTGTCCTCAGCACTGTACTCCATGAGGACAATCAGATGAGAGATCTGCACTCCGTACAATGTGTATGTCACCAGCCTACAAGACGTCACTCCCCTTCCATTGAGGGAAAACTACATCTAAAACTGACAATCATATCTTCATCTCTCTATAGTAATCAGTAGACAAGAAAACTATCAAAAAAAAAGGAGTTTATGAAATTCCCCCAAAAAAAATGTAAAAATCAAAATTTAACATTTTAGGCCAATTTGTTTTCTGCTACATGTTTTGTAAAAAAAAAAAAAAAAGCGTATTTTGATTGGTTTGCACAAAAGTTATTGCGTTTACTAACTAAGGGAAAGATTTTTGTCATTTTTATTTATTTATTTTTTTTTTTAACGCATAATGGCGGCGATCTGCCATTTTTTTTGCGGGACTGCGACATTGCAGCGGACAGATCGGACCCTTGACTGACATTTTTGGGGGTACCAGTGACATTACTACAGTAATCAGTGCTATACATATGCACTGTTACTGTAAAAATGACACTGGCAGGGAAAGGGTTAACTTTATTGGAGAGGGAGGGGCTGTGTGTGTCCCTAGGGGCGTGATTCTAACTGTGATTGGATGTGGCTGTGTGTGTAACAGCACAGATCAACGGTCCTACATAGCAGGACCGTATGATCTCTGCTTTTACAGGGGAGAATGACAGGCGGCTTTGTTTACATTAGCCGCCTGCCTTTTTCCCGCTCTACCCGACGATCGCGAGTGACCGGCGGACATCGGACCCGCCGGTCACACGCGCGGGCTTCTTAGGGTGTGGGGGCGGGAACGCACCTCCTGGGGCGCGCGCGCCCCCTATTGGCTCCCAGGCTAGTGATGTACTGTTACATCACTTTGCCTGGGAGGGGCAGACCGCCACCGTATATAGTCGGGCGGCAAGTGGTTAAGGTACGTGGTTTATGCATTTTTCAATTGGCTCTCAGGTGTCGCCATCTCGGGTAAGGAAAACTGGCAGCAAAGCCTTGCGGCTTCACAGCTGGTTCCCTACTACGCGCTGCAAATGGCCTGTCAGCGGGGGAAGGGGGGCTGAACTTCCAGATGAGTTCCCCACGGCGAAGTCAGCTGAAAGTGGGAGCAGGTACTTGTCAAAACCAGGTACCTGCTCCCCCCCCCCCCCGGAAAGGGGACAAATGTAGCATTGGAGGGGTGGGGGGGGGTGGAGACAAATAAGCAGAGCTTCCCCCTTTTTGGTGGAGCTCCGCTTTAGAGCAGTATTGACCACTTCAATACCGCCCACTGTCACCCCCTTCCTGCCCAGACCAATTTTTAGCTTTCAGCGCAGTCACACTTTGAATGACAATTGCGTGGTCATGCAACACTGTTCCCATATGAAATTTTTATAAATTTTTTGAGACAGTTCCAACTTTCTTTTCGTGGTATTTAATCACCACTGGGTTTTTACTTTTTTGCTAAACAAAGAATGACAGGAAAAATTAAGGAAAAAAAAAACAAAAAAAACACATTTTTGCTTCGTTTCTGTAATCAAATTCTGCAAATAAGTAATTTTCCTCCTTCACTGATGTGCGCTGATGAGGCTGCACTGATCTATGTAAAATATATATATATATATATATACATAAGATTTTTTTTTTTAGGCTTTCTTCTAGTTTCACCTGGTGATCCAGCAAGCAAGTCTGCTTTTCAAAAGCACAAGCTCTCCAGCAAAATGTATCAATTTTCAAATATAAAAGACAAACCATCTAACGCTGGCAGGGGGGCTTACAATCATAATTTTTTATTCATTTATGTAAAACCTTTATCCCAAAAAGAAAGAACAAAAATAAATAAAAAATGTATGTAAAGTATAATAGGTTTGCTGTAACTGATCACGTATTACCTGGAGTTTGGCTTCAATGTGTTTGTGTATTTAAATCTGCTAGTACATTTAACATGGCCCCCTGCCCCCATACTGGCAATGCTGCTGGGAAAAGGTGCCCCCTGTGATCCTTTATCCAGAGTGGGGGCGCTCTAACACATGGTGTGTGTTACTAGCCAGATCACCAGGTAAAAAACAGAAGAAAAACGAATGCAGCCACCACATTGAATGATTGGTATATTAAGATTTTGGTTTATTACCACTTTAAATCCTATCACTGTGGAAATCCAAATCCTCCCCTTACGCTGAGGCTCCCCTCCACACTGCAAAAGGTTAAATGCTTGTTCATGCCTAGGGGAACAGGAGCAAGCACTTTTACCAACTTAATCCCTGGCCCCAGCAGTAGGTGGCGCTGAAATAGTCTCCCCTGTGCACCAGTCTGTGGGTGGTCCCATGAGGCCCTCACATACAGTGCAGGGCTATTGGCGGCACTGCATTGTTCTTGATAAAGTCAGTGTGTGACCTCCAGAGCATACGGGAGAGGGGAGCCACTTCTTACAGTGTACACAAAGGCTCCAAAGATTTTTTTTTTTTTTTGGGGGGGGGGGGGGTACTGGTTAAGAAAGAAAACCAGGTACCTGCTCCCCCATCCCCACCCAAAAGGTGCCAAATATGGCATTGGGAGGGGAAATGCAGATAAGGGGGAGGTTCCTTTTTTGGGTGGAGCTCTTTTTTAAGTAAAAAAAATTAAAAACCTAAAAAGTTTACTGTGATGATGTCTAAGAAAACAAAATGCTGGCTGCTCCCGAGTTCCTCAGAGCTCTAACAATCACAGAAATACAAAAGAATGTGATGTGATCTATCTAAAAATGGGTCAAACATAAATCCCTGCATCCCTTGCATCCTACTGTGCTGCTCTGCAACAGCCACTAGATGGCAGTGTCCATATGGTCTGAACACCAACAGGAGAAGACATTGTAATCTAGGTGCTGGGGATGTCCTTTGTATATTTTGAGGCTCCCAGCAGAGTTAAGGAAGTCAAGAAAAGGATAAAAACAAAGCATATGTGCAGCTGTATTGATTTATGCAGCAGTCTGTACTGCATCTGGACGCCTAAAGACGTACACCACTTCTGTATGAAGGAGCTGGGATGCGTACATTCTGCACCTGGGCTGCCACCGCCAAATACACACTTCTAAAGGTTTTATCTCCTCCTGAAAGTCATTCATGCCGAGGCACAGAATGGCCTTAGCCTTTACTCATTTAGAATGACTGAAGGCCAAACTGATGCTACACCTGCACTGCCTACACATTGTTGATCTTTATATGTCGACCCTGAAATCACCAAGCGGCAGAGCTGGATCCATTCATGTTGCACACATTTAAAAGTTAGCACCATTGTTTACATGGTTATAGCATAAAAAAAATAAAAACACACATTGGACAGCGAATACACATTCTAGTTTTCGTTACAAAATGAAGCCTGTGTGAATGGGCCAAAAATTATGGCTTTCAAAGCAGAGTATTGCAAGCCCATGTGCACGAGTCCTAAGAGTCCATTCACACTGCTGCGACTTTTGAGGCGACTTGTGTGCCCTCAAGTCGCCCCAAGTCGCTTGAAATAACAAAAGCAATGTAAATCAATGAGAGCCGTCTTAATTGGCACTACTGAAGTCGCTCCGACTTCTGAAAAGGGTCCTGTACTACTTTGAGGCGATATCTATATATCTATAAAATATTAGTACCCAGTTATATTATGTACACCCAGGAAAGAATCCAGGCCTTTTTTGCAAGACAAAAGGCATAATGAGCTAGTATGCATCGCATACTAGCTCATTATGAAATGCTTACCTTAAAACAAAGCCCTGACACGGACCCCTGGATATCACTGTGGGAGCGGACATGATCCCTCGGTGTCTATTCCGGGTTTGGCGGCTCCGGCGCTGTGAGTGGCAGAACCGCGATTACGTCATTTCCGCGCATGCGCGCGCGCGGGGGGGGGGGGCTTTCCGGCAACTTCCTGGCAAGGAACCACCCCCCCTCCCCCTCCCTTCTCTCACCACGCCCCCCCTCCCCTCCCTTCCCTCACACGCCCCCTTGCCCCCTCCCTTCTCTCACCACGCCCCCCTCCCCTCCCTCACACCCCCCTTGCCCCCTCCCTTCTCTCATCACCCCCCCCCTCCCTTCTCTCTCACCCCCCCTCCTTGCCCCCTCCCTTCTCTCTCACCCCCCCTCCTTGCCCCCTCCCTTCTCTCTCACCCCCCCTCCTTGCCCCCTCCCTTCTCTCTCACCCCCCCTCCTTGCCCCCTCCCTTCTCTCACCCCCCCTCCTTGCCCCCTCCCTTCTCTCACCCCCCCTCCTTGCCCCCTCCCTTCTCTCACCCCCCCTCCTTGCCCCCTCCCTTCTCTCATCACCCCCCCTCCCCTCCTCTCACCCCCCCTCCTTGCCCCCTCCCTTCTCTCTCATCCCCCCTCCTCCTTGCCCCCTCCCTTCTCTCTCACCCCCCCCCCTTGCCCCCTCCCTTCCCTCTCACCCCCCCCCCTTGCCCCCTCCCTTCCCTCTCACCCCTCCCTTCCCTCTCCCTTCCCTCTCACCCCTCCCTTCCCTCTCACCCCCCCCTTCCCCCTCCCTTCCCTCTCACCCCCCCCCCTTCCCTTCTCTCTCACCCCCCCCACCCCCTCCCTTCTCTCACCCCCCCCACCCCCTCCCTTCTCTCACCCCCCCCACCCCCTCCCTTCTCTCACCCCCCCCCACCCCCTCCCTTCTCTCACCCTTCTATTCCCTCCCCGTTTTGCCCACCTATCTTCTTTTATCCCTCTGTCTCTCTTTTTTCCCCTCTCTTGCACTTTATTTTCCCATACCCAATGCGTGAAGTCCTGTACGGTTATGTTTCATTCGTTGACTTGCACAATTGGATGTTCATTTTACTGTTGAACTATTTCTTTGATAAATTTTTATTGAAAATATAACCGATGTACAAACAAAAAAAAAAAAAATGGCTGTACAACAGATAGAAATCTGATCCGAGGTGTACAACAATCAGAGAGCGTTCTGCCTGCCTCACATGGCTGGAACTTATTAATGAATAGTAATTTCCTTTGGCTGCTCCCCTGCCCGGCCCAACACAAAGAAATGTAATTCACACATGCGTCATCCTGACAAAACATAGAACTCCTAAAGCCTTTCATCCTGTTTTTAGAAGCTCGTTGTGTTTTTTTTTCCATCTTTCCTAAATGACACTTTCAGGTAAAAATAAACCGACATCACCGCATGGCCACGGTGTACACAAACAATTACCTAAAAATAACATTACATGCCTCTTCAATGCTCCGAGTCCCTGACCCAGAACAAGTGTGTAACTAGGGATTCCCAACTTCTTCATATAAATACTTATTCTGAGGAAGTGACTCGAAGGATTTAAGGGATCCTAAAAACACACACACTGCTTAATTTACATTGTCCTATCTATTTATGTATGTGGATAAGGGCGCTGCTAATATAAATAAAAAAACCCCATCCAAGAGCCGGTTCACACTGGGGCGACTTGTCAGACGACTATTCAGTGCAATGGAACCCTTCTAATCAGAGCGACTCAAGTTGCTCCGACTTGGAAAAAGGTTCTTGCACTACTTGGGAGCGACTTCGGAGCAGCTTGCATTGACTTCTATTAAAGAAGCCATTTGTAAGCCATGTTAAAGCCGCTCTGCAGGGGGCGGCTTCAGAGTCGGGTGGCTTTGAAGCCACCCCAGTGTGAAATCGGCTCTAAGGGTCCTTTCACACGAGCAGTGCGCTCGGCGGACTGCGCTTTTCTCAGCAGGGATCGATACGCCAATCCCTGAGCAGGTGGATGATAGCTCCGTCTCCGCTTACTTTGCAGAGATGGGTCGGTCAGATCCCCGCTCTCCTCTATGGAAGATAGAATGATAAGGGACAGCCTGTCCGTTTTCATCCGATTCCTCCACACGGATGAAAAATAGGGTTTACATCCATCTGGATTTCACGGACAGGATCGGATCGGATAGCAGCGGGTGTCAGTGGAGAGGTCTCCGCTGACATCCGCTGCTCCATAGGGATGCATGGAGGATCCGATCAGATCTGCCTGTAAAACTGACAGGTGGACCGAATTGCAAAGCCCGTGTGAAAAGGAGCCTAATGCCTCATTTCCACTCAGCGGTACGGTTCGGTACGCATTTTTTGCCGTTTCCATTGTCTTATTTTTATAATGCCTCCTATGTTTTGGGCTTTTCTGTGATTTTAACATATGATTATATAAAGATTTGTATATACATGGTTGTGTTTCATGAAGTGCCATTAACCGCTTCCGGACCACCGGCCGCAGTTATACTGAGGCAGAGTGGCCCTCCTGCACGCCACCGTAGACGCGCTCTCACCCCCACTCGTCAGCGGGGACTCCAATGCATGGGGCAGGCGGCTTAAGTTGCCACCTGACACCCCACGATCGCTCCCCGCTGAGAGAGAAGAATGGTCAGCTGTTGTAAACACAGCTGACTGTTCTCTCTGCAATGTCACAGAGCCCCTGTGATCCTTCTATCTATAGGAACACAGGTCTCCGTGATCATTTCACAAGCAATGCCCCCATACAGTTAGAAACACTCCCCTAGGTACACATTTAACCCCTTGATCACTTACTGTTAACCCCTTCCCTGCCAGTGTCATTACAGTAACAGTGCATATTTATAGCACAGATTACTGTAGTAATGTCACCGGTCCCCCCAAAAATGTCAGTTAGGGGTCTGATCTGTCCGCCACAATGTCGCAGCCCCCCCCCCCCCCAAAAAAAAAAAAAAAAACCACACACACACCCACACAAGTAGTTAGTAGACGCGATAACGTTTGCACCAAAAAAATCAATATACGCTTATTGCGATTTTTTTTTTTTACCAAAAATATGTAGCAGAAAACAAACTGGCCTAAAATGTTAAAAAAAAATGTGATTTTTAATTTATTTTTTTTATTTTTAGGGAATGTTATATAGCAGAATGTGAAAAGTATTGCTTTATTTTCAGAATTGTCGCTTTTTTTTTTTTTTAATAGCGAAAAAAAAATAAGGTGATCAAATACCACCAAAAGAAAGCTCTATTTCTGGGGGGGGGGGGAAGGACATCAATTTTATTTGGGTGCAGCGTCGTACGACCGCGCAATTGTCTGTTAAAGTAACGCAGTGCCAAATCGCAAACTATGGCCTGGTCATTAAGGAGGCAAATCCTTCCGGTCCAGAAGTGGTTAAAGTCCACCATAGGAGGACAATGTCTTGCAAACTTTCTGGTATAGAAGCAGTCAGGATGTTGCACTGGTAAAGGCAGGTTCCCCCCCCCCCCCCCAAATTTTGTAATGCACAATTTGAGAAGCTCACAGTGTGCAGTGAAATCAGAGTAAGTAAATTCAGTCCAGGAGGAGAAGAGCCGGCAAAGCTGTGCAAGACTGAAGAGAAGGCCACAGATCATCTCTAAAATAGTTGTTCCCAACCATACAGAGATACAGAAAAAGCAAAATGAGCAGAAGAGAAGGGTCTGAGGCCGCCCTATGCTTTATATATCCATCCTACATAGAGGGACAAAGCACAAACCCACTTTGAAACAACACAAGTTGCCCTTTTAAAAAATAAAAAAATAAAAAACACAACATAGAAAGTGTTTCAGATTCCATCTACTCTCAATTTAGAACTTTCTAATTCTAAAATACAGCCAAGGGACTCAAACCTAAAATTGGTCCATTGCTTTATTAAACCGACACGAATACAAAAAACAGCACGACCGTCCTTCTCCCGGACTGCCAGGAGAGCATTTCAGTTCTTGGGCGACCACCTCTGAACTCGGAGCGCTCGCAGCCGAGGAAGCGGGAGCCGCAGGAGGTGGCGCGTGTCCTGGTTTGACCGGCTGG
>NC_138775.1:23873493-23890993 GCF_965119305.1 Pelophylax lessonae | reverse complement strand
GTACACTCCCCTATAGGACAAGTATCAATATACAGTACACTCCCCTATAGGACAAGTATCAATATACAGTACACTCCCCTATAGGACAAGTATCAATATACAGTACACTTCCCTATAGGACAAGTATCTATATAGAGTACACTCTCCTATAGGACAAGTATCTATATACAGTACACTCCCCTATAGAACAAGTATCTATATACAGTACACTCTCCTATAGGACAAGTATCTATATTAAGTACACACTCCTATAGGACAAGTATCTATATACAGTACACTCCCCTATAGGACAAGTATCTATATACAGTACACTCCTATAGGACAAGTATCTATATACAGTACACTCTCCTATAGGACAAGTATCTATATACAGTACACTCCCCTATAGGACATCTATATACAGTACTCTCCCCTATAGGACAAGTATCTATATACAGTACACTCTCCTATAGGACAAGTATCTATATACAGTACACTCTCCTATAGGACAAGTATCTATATACAGTACACTCTCCTATAGGAGAAGTATCTATATACAGTACACCCCCCTATAGGAGAAGTATCTATATACAGTACACTCTCCTATAGGACAAGTATCTATATACAGTACACTCCCCTATAGGACAAGTATAGAGCGTTTCTAAATTAGAGCCGCATGCGTTTTATAATAAGGACCGGCCTGCCAAGGTCCTGCGTGTGACAACAGATGTCACTGGGGCCTCCCAGACCTATTTCGGGAAGCAAACGCGATTACAGAATCGAGTTACAAAACACTCTGCCGGAGGCTGGTTACTGTACCAGCGATTTATTACACCGGCCAATTTCATTCTTCACAAGGCTACAGCATGCAGGAAAGGTCTCGCCGGGGGGCCTGCGAAGGACCGCTGCCATTCCACGCTCGGCAGCAGATTTCTGTAAACAGGTGGTGGTCACTGAGATAGAATTCAGGAGCCGGTCAGTCTGAACCTGCAGCCATGTATAAAGAGGCCCTGTCACATCTGCAGTTAATACTTTTTATATTAAAGCAAATCTGAACCCAATCACTAACAGTTTGGGGCTTTATATGAAATTTTTAATTTCAATTTTATATTGAAAACGTTTAAAATTACATTAATTTTAAAATTCTCAATATTTTTAAATTTGCAGCTTTCATGAAAGTCATTCCTGGTGATCCTGCCATGAAGGTCCTTGATCAGTGGGTGACCACTCTCCCTTCCTGTCTCCCAATTGTGCTCCTGCGTTGTCACCCGGGCTTCTGATTGAGACTACCAGTGACATTTGCAACACACATTACACAAACATGTTGTCGCCATCTGGAAACTATCCCTGAGAAATGCTACGCAGTTATCGCCAGATAAAGTGCATGTAGAAGTGGCAGCAAAAAGGCTACAGGAGAGTACACCTCCTCTGCCGGCACCACACCAATTAGTGCTTTGCTTTATTTTTCTATATCCTCCCAGCATGCACTTGCCAATCTTTCATTCCTCCACCACTCCATTTAGCACAGGAAAAGCCAAATAGTACGAAGTAGCATGTGACAGCACTGGGCCAATCAGCTGTCACACATGCAGGCCATAGCCCTGTGTAAGCTTTGACTTCAGCAATCTGTAGCTTACACAGACAGCTGCATTGCATCATATTAAAGCATGATCCAGTTTGGTGTCAAGTGGCCTGATCAACGCACCACGTCGGCAAGCTGACAAGTTTCGGGGGACACACCCCCCCCCCCTTGTTCAAAGCTAATGCGGACGATTCCTTTTATACCTAGGTGCACTACCGCTTCACCCCAAAGGTGAGTTGGGGGGGGGGGGGGGGGGTTGCAGCATCAACATTTGACCCGGTCTAATGCTGCAACTCCCCTCCCACCTTTGGGGGTGGAGCGGTAGTGCACTTAGATATACAAGAAATTACTTGTTGGCTTGATCTCTGAAGAAGGGGGGTGCGTCCCCCGCACCGTGTCAGCATGCCGGCATGGTGGTGCATGGCCACCTGACACTACGCTGGATCATGATTTGATATGATACAAGACATAGTTACATAGTTACATAGTTAGTGAGGCTGAAAAAAGACATCAGTCCATCCAGTTCAACCTATGATGTGTGTGTGTGTTTGCTTTTAACCGTACATTGTATACCCCTGTATGTTGTACATTGTATACCCCTGTATGTTGTGGTCTTTAAGGTGTCCATCTAATAGTTTTTTGAAACTATCGATGCTCCCTGCTGATACGACTGCTTGCGGAAGAGAATTCCACATCCTTACCGCTCTTACAGTGAAGAACCCCTTACGCACTTTAAGGTTAAACCGCCTTTCCTCAAGTTTTAGTGAGTGGCCACGTGTCTTATTGTATCTCCTTTCTCTGAATAGTTTGTTCCTTATGCTCGGGTCGCCAGTACAGTATTTGTACATTGATATCATATCCCCCCTCAATCGTCTTTTCTCCAGAGAGAAAAGGTTCAGTGCTTGTAGTCTTTCCTCATAGCTGATGTCCTCCATTCCCCTAATTATTTTTGTTGCCCTTCTCTGGACTCTCTCCAGTTCCAGCACATCCTTCCTGAGGACCGGTGCCCAGAACTGGACAGCATACTCCAGATGTGGCCGGACCAGAGTCTTGTAGAGCGGGAGAATAATCTCTTTATTTCTGGAGTGAATCCCCTTTTTTATACAACCCAGTATTCTGTTGGCTTTGCTTGCGGCGGCTTGGCATTGCATGCCACTTCCAAGCCTGTTGTCTACCAGTACCCCCAGGTCCTTTTCCATCCTAGACTCACCCAGAGGTTCCCCCCTCAGTGAGTAGCTTGCTTTCTGGTTTCTGGCCCCCAAGTGCATTACTTTACATTTTTCTACATTAAATCTAATCTGCCATGTAGTTGCCCACCCCGTTATTTTGTTCAGGTCTGCTTGCAAGATTTCCACATCCTGCATAGAAGATATTGGCATGCCTAATTTAGTATCATCTGCAAATACTGAGATTGTACTAGATATCCCCTCCTCTAGATCATTTATGAATAAATTAAACAGGATTGGTCCCAGGACAGAACCCTGGGGGACCCCACTTTCCACACCCACCCAATCAGAGTACTCCCCATTAATCACCACCCTCTGGTGACATGAACTTTTCCTCACTTGCAAGTATGGATTTTGCTGTTAAGGGTCCATTCACACTAGCGCAACTTGTCAGGCGACTTGGTCGCCTGACAAGGCGCGGTTGGTTGCTCACCATTGAACAGTACAGGACCCGTTCTAATAGGAGCGACACAAGTCGCTCCGACTTAGAAAAAGGGTCCTGTACTACTTTGGGGCGACCTGGAGGCGACTTGCATTGACTTCAATTATATGAAGTCTGTGCAAGTCGCGCCGAGGTCGCGGTGCATGCTGTGCACCGCGACTTCACAGGTCGCCCCACCAAGTCGTGTCGCTGCAGTCTGAATAGGCTGTAATTGTATTAATAAAATCTTGCAATAATGCACTAGGCACTTGTAACCGAGCACACAGAAGGGTGCAGTTTTATGTATTTACTATATCTGGCCAATGCCCTGTGGAAGCTGGAAATCACTAATCAACACCTTCCCCAGTGATCTCCACTTGCTTCATAGGACTTGGTCCCATGCCACATGGGTGCCCTGCTGCATTAACACTGGACATCAGCCGCTCGACCTGGGCGCCATTCAGAGAATGCTTTGCATTTTTCCATGAATGTACAGTCTTCTTTGAATGGACAAGGTGGAGAGTTCGATGTCAAAGCACAGGCTTCTGTAGACTCTTACCCCATATACAGGTATGGGCCCACCATTATGGGGCTGGGGAAAGTAAACAATGATCGGCAAATACAGTGACAACACTGCCCCTGCGTCCGATTGGGACCTACAAGTGCCTTGGCAGATAGCACTTGTAGACTTGGTCCCATGCCACATGGGTGCCCTGCTGCATTAACACTGGACATCAGCCGCTCGACCTGGGCGCCATTCAGAGAATGCTTTGCATTTTTCCATGAATGTACAGTCTTCTTTGAATGGACAAGGTGGAGAGTTCGATGTCAAAGCACAGGCTTCTGTAGACTCTTACCCCATATACAGGTATGGGCCCACCATTATGGGGCTGGGGAAAGTAAACAATGATCGGCAAATACAGTGACAACACTGCACCTGCGTCCGATTGGGACCTACAAGTGCCTTGGCAGATAGCACTTGTAGACTTGGTCCCATGCCACATGGGTGCCCTGCTGCATTAACACTGGACATCGGCCGCTCGACCTGGGCGCCATTCAGAGAATGCTTTGCATTTTTCCATGAATGTACAGTCTTCTTTGAATGGACAAGGTGGAGAGTTCGATGTCAAAGCACAGGCTTCTGTAGACTCTTACCCCATATACAGGTATGGGCCCACCATTATGGGGCTGGGGAAAGTAAACAATGATCGGCAAATACAGTGACAACACTGCACCTGCGTCCGATTGGGACCTACAAGTTCCTTGGCAGATAAAACTTGTAGTCTTTTCCATTCACAGGTCCTGTGAATGAAGTCTTTCCATTCATGGAATGAAGCCGCCACATACAGCCACGCCCCATTCACAGTAAAAACAGAAGCATGCAGGGAGATGCCCATGAGTCAGGTAAGTTTGGAGGGGGGGGGGGGGGGCACGCATTTCTTGCGACACCTAAAATATGGGCTTCGCATGCAACAGTCAAAAGTTGAGCGTGAACCTTTCAGGGAAAAAATAAATTCAGTTTCCTTACATATTAGCTTCCTTGAAACAGTTAATGACAGGTAATGTACAACACACCTATGTTTCCGCCACAAATCCCTTCACGCTTACTCCAGTAGCGGTGTGACTGCTGAAAAGCCAGTTTTGCAGTGGAAAAACCTGCACCTCCGTAACGACGCCCATAATCTTCCTTCCAGCAGAGGTGGGCTCCTGGATGTTCCGGATGAGCTCATGGTAATAGTACACGGCTATGTAACGTCAGTTATTAATAGACGGTACGCCTTCAAACAACACCCAGCGCCATCCTTCTGACAGGCGACACGTGTGCCACCCATGGAGCCACAGCCGGGAACTCAGGGACAAAATTACATAACGCTGGTTCTGTTACTGATAAGATGCTTTAGAAGAACCCCTGTTTAAAGTGGAATTCCAGTCCTAAATTATAACCTGTCTATGTACTTTAGAGTTTATTGAAATATAAAGAAAGTTTACAAAATCATAGTCAAAGTGTGAACGGTTATTAAAAGCGGCGTTCCACCCCCCCCCCCCACCCAAAAATTAAAAAGTCAGCAGCTACACACACTGTACACATACTGTAGCTGACTTTTAATATTAGGACTCTTACCTGTCCTGGAGTCCAGCGATGTCGGCACCGCAGGCGATGTTTCCATCAGCTGTCGGGTGCTGCCACCACCATTGCCAGTAAGGGAACACAGCAGTGAGGCCTTGCGGCTTTACGGTTGGGTCCCTAATCTGCATGCACGAAGCGCGCTGTGCATTCCTATTGGCTTGTCGGCAGGGGATGGAGGAAGGGACCAAACATCTGAGGGACGGCGATGCATCCTGAAAGTGGGGAAGGGTACCTGGTACCCATTCCCCCCTCCACCCTGAAAGGTGCCAAATGTGGCACCAGAGGGGGGAGGGAACAAATGAGCGAAGTTCCACTTTTGGGTGGAACTCCGCTTTAAGTTGACCAACAAGATAATGTTAGGTTTTGGCCCAACATGCATAGCGAGTCAAACATTGGTCAAAGTGTAAATATTTTCAACCAACAGTAAATGGTACTGGAAAAGGAGCCCAGTTAAGAGCCAATGGAAGATCATTTAAATGGAGCCATCTATAAAAGGAGTGTTTTTTTTTTTTTTTTTTTTTTTAAATTAAGATGAGATCAAAGTCTAAGAACAAAAAAAAAACTCATAAATTACAGCTTTCCAGCTCTTAGATGTGGCAGCTGCAGTCAGTTTTTTTTTTTTTCCAGACCAAGACCATTTCCTGAAATCACACACACTACCTGCTGGATGGATCTCGTTAGAATTTCAGTGTCCTTTCTGATATTTTAATCCTTTGCACACATTTAAAAATATATATTTAGGCTTGAAGATTAGTTAAAACCCCCTAACAGTACATATCTGAGAATAAAGACACTGGAGAATAAAAAAAGTGGTTGCAAAAAAAAAAATTATTATATACACATACATACATACACACATATATATATATATATATATATATAATATAAAATATATGTATTTTTTTTTTTCAGCCGCTATGATTGTTCTTATGGTGAAGGGAATCACCAGGGGAAAAAAAATAATATCTGAATGAAGCCTGCAGCTGCACCCATCATTCACATATCCCCACTTAAAGCCCAGGATGTCATAGGACGTCCACCTAAGTGGAAGCGGTTAAAACGTTTGTATACATATAAAAAAATAAATAAAAAAAACCTGCAAGACAAAGGCATGATGAGCTAGTATGCATCGCATACTAGCTCATTATGAAATACTTACCTTAGAACGAAGCCCCTGACACGGACCCCCGGACACCGCTGTGGGAGTTGACATGTTCCCTCGGCATCTCGTGCGGGTTCGGCGGCTCCGGCGCTGTGATTGGCCAGAGCTGTGATGACGTCAATCCCGCGCATGTGCGCGGGAGTAATTTTCCGGTAAGTTCCTGGGAAGGAACGCTGAAGGTCCGCCACTCGAGTGAGCGGCTGCATGCAGTGAAAATATCTCCTAAACCGGCATTAATTGTACCTACAGGTAAGCCTTAACCGCTTAAGCCCCAGCCCTATTTCGGACACTTTTTGTTTACAAGTTAAAATCAGTATTTTTTCCTTGAAAACTACTTAGAACCCCCAAACATTATATATATTTTTTTAGCAAAGACTCTGGAGAATAAAATGTCGGCCATTGCAAAATTTTTTGTCACGCGGTATTTGCGCAGCGGTCTTTAAAACGACATTTTTTTGGAAAAAATTTGAAAAAAAAAAAAAAAAAATCACATTTCACTGCATTTAAAAAATACTAAACAGTAAAGTTAGCCCATTTTTTTTATATATTGTGAAAGATGATGTCACGCCGAGTAAATAGATACCCAACATGTTATGGTTTAAAATTGCGCCCCCCCCCGTGGGATGGCGACAAACTACGGTCAATAGAGATCTCAATCTGCAACACTTTAAATTTATTTAACGGTTAGCAGTTTAGAGTTGGAATGTAGCTCTTTTTTTTTAATTATTGCTCACACTCTGGCGATACCTCACATGTGTGGGTTGAACAGCGATTTAATTCGCGGCTCGACTTGCGTATACGTTTTTTTTTTGTGCGCGAGCTAACGGTGACGGGGCGGCTAAATGTTTTTTTTTTTTTTCCTATTTATTTTTTCTTCTTTTTTTTTAACTTTATTACAGGTTTTTTAAAAAAAAAAAAAAAAAAAAAAATCTGATCACTTTTATTGCTGTCACAAGCAATGTAAACATCCCTTGTGACACCAATATGTAGTGACAGGTACTCTTTATGGAGGGATCGAGGGTCTAAAAAGACCCTAGACCCCTCCACTACACTTCCCTGTATGCAAAACGCCGAAAACGGCATTTTTGCATACAGCCGTTTTTCAAATTTGCAGCACAGTAACCCAGAAGTGACGTCATGGACGCCGCCTCCGGGTTACGTCATCGGAGACCCGATCGATGCCGTTTCCGGCATTCATCGGGACTCCATCCAGTCGGCGAACGTGGGTGGGACGGGAGCCCCGAGCAAAGCCACGGAAGGCGGCGGGAGGGGGGGGGGGCGTCCCCTCCCGCCCCCCCGGGTAACGATCGAGCGGCTCCCGAGCCGCATCGGTCATTACCGACAGAAAGCCGACCGTCGGCTTCAAACCACGGTATCGGAATGATGTCTCTAGCTAGAGGCATCATCCCGGTATAAGCCCGCAAAGTTTACAGACGTAGCCCTACGTCGATATGCGGTAAGTGGTTAAGCCCCGTACACACGTACCGATCGTCGGCCGAGCGATCGGCCGTCTTTTGTCCAGGGCTGTCCTGTCTGTTGAAAAGTGCAAAAGACTGCACACGAATTTTGTCGGCCAACAACAGCCGACTGCAGAAGTGATGTCATGTGATGGTTAACTTTCCGTGTGTTTTTTCTTTTCTGAGCATGCCCAGTCTTGCAAATCTGCTGTCTGTCGGCCGAATTCTGTACTGACTGACGAACAATCGGCCGTTGTGGTGTTGGCCAACTAAAAATTTTAATGCTTGCACGACAGATTCTTTTCGGCCGAAAGTGCGCTGTCGGCTTTTGGAAGCATCATACTAACAAGCCGAAAATCGGCCGATCGTTCGGCGGCCGAATATCTTCGGCCAACAATCGGTACGTGTGTACGGGCCTTTATTATAGGCTTACCTGTAGTTAAAATTTGCAAAAAGCGGTATACTACTGCTTTAAGGTACACCTACTCCCTATATAATAGAGATCAGAGTGAATTTCATCAACGAAAACATTTTAGTCAAAGGTTTCTTTAGCGGCATTTTTACAGTGACGAAAACTAAACGAAAAGTACAGCACATTTCTGTCCACTGAAGGAAATCAAATCAGTTTTCTTTAGTAAACGTCTCTGCCTCACATTTTCGTTCGTTAACATCCGGTTTTCACTGAGCTTCGCCTGCTTCCGCTCACAGCAAGCAAGCGAGTTGAAGCAACTGTGTGCACCATCCTTGACGACTGCCATAGACCAGAGCAGCACTGTGCATTACAGGCCACCCCTCAGACCACCATCCAGCAATCTGCAGCATTACAGGCCTCCTCAGATCACCGTCCAGAGTGGCTAAATCTGTATCGGAGTTTGTTCAAGTCTTAAAGCGGAGTTCCACCCTGGAATTTTTTTTTTTTTTTTAAATACCCCCGGGACAGTCAGGGCTAGTGCATTCCACAATGGCTAGCCTCTGATCTGTCCCGGGTTGCACTTACCTGTTAGGACAAATACTTACCTTGAAAACGTCTTGTCCAGCGCTGCCATCTCAGATGTGGGCAGCTTGAAGCCAGCGAGATCCTCTTCGGCGTCCTCTTCCGCCTTCTTCAGTCCCACGATGCCCTGCGCCGGCCCCGACGTCACTTCCGGGTCGCGCGCGTCATCCCTCCACAGCTTCTGGGCATGCCCAGAAGCTGTTAAGAAGGGAATGACGCGCGCGCCCCGGAACCGACGTCGGGGCCGGTGCAGGCGCAATGATTCCTGGGAGCGATGACGTTCAGCTCCCAGGAATCATTGCAGAGCCAGGAAGTGACGACGGGCCGCGGCCGAGGAAGGAGGAAGAAGGAAGTAAGGTAAGTATATTTTCTTCGCTACGAGGTAAGTAAAAAAAAAAAAAAAAAAATGCGATTATCCATTTCTTTTTCAGGTGACCCGGAGCGAGAAGATGGAGGCAAGTATAAAAATAGGGTGGAACTCCACTTTAATACCATAAATAATACCATATAAGATTTTTGTTACTCCAGGAGTATATAATGAGTTTGGAAATTCTATACAAATGCTTAAATAATGCATTACAATTTAGCTAAACGCATTAGATTTTAGTTAACTAAAATCATTGTATTCAACTAAAATGTACTGGAGATTTTAGTCGACTGATCATAGTCTGACTAAAATGCCATTTTAGTTTTATTCATCTGCAAGTAAGTTTTAGTCATAGTCTTTGACTAAAATACCAATCGCTTACAGAGGACTAAAACTAAAATGGCATTTTAGTCAAACAACTAAATAAAAAAATTGATGCCAAAATTAACTCTGATGGAGATGAGAAGAGGGGGGGGGGGGGGTGTTCGTAGCCCAAATCTGGAAAAGCAGCCTAGGGGGTAATCGTTGTTCCTCCATAGGCCAGAGCACGATACGTTTCTTTTTTTTTTTGTAGGTGCTTCAACCTGCCTGTCCACAGATTTTTTTAAAGTAAACATGAACTGCGCATGCTCTGCTTGGTGTATGTTCTCTGTCCTACGCATATGTGCAGGAAGTTTTGGCCCAGCCAATCAAGAAGCCAAAGACTCTTAAAGCGGAGTTCCGGCCTCAAATACCTTTAACTAAAAATACCCCTATAATACTAATCCATCGCCCTTTACAGGACTGCTATTCTCATACTTACAAGGTGTACAGTATTGGATTTTAGTCAAAATCTTACTTTTAAAAACGCTATCTGGGCGCGGCCATCTTAGACGTGGGCATCTGAAGCCGCAGTGTAATCTGCTGTGTCCTTCCTGATTCCAGGGAGTGTTCTGGGAGTTCTTCCTGATTCCAGCCTCCTGGGAGTGATGATAAACAGCTCCCAGGATGCAATGCAAAGTCGAAAGTGATGTTGATGGCCACAGAAAGGGGAGGAGGAGGAAGTACAATCAAAAATGCCCTGAAAAAGGGACCCCCGAAAAAAAAATTTAAATGCCCAATTGTTGATCAGCATAGCGAGCACTCCAGGAATCACTAAAGTTGCAAAATAGGCCGGAAAATCCACTTTAAGCCATAGACAACTGTGAGAAGATAAAATGAGTGCTGACCTTGCAGCACTGGAGGGGATCACTTTACTGTGTAAGTGTGCATAATGCATGCTAATCACTTCATGGCAAGAAGCTTCAGGGGACCCAAAATGTAGCATTTCATCTGGTGGTTTAGTTCCACTTTAAATAACAATGCCGTCAAACATTGGCCTGTTTTACCAGTTTAGCCGGTATAATTACCCTAAAAAGATACCTTTTATTTAGCTAGGCATATATTAAAAATTATGTATTTTTTAATGCCTCCGAGCAAATGTATCCCCCTACCCCTTAACAATAAAAAAAAAAAAAAAAGTTTCCCCCCCCCCCCCCATTTGCAGAGTCCTGTCCCCTGCTGACCTTTCTTCTGGGATTGGGGACTAGTGATCCAACATGAAATTCTGAGCCCTCTACCAACTCGTGACATTAGCCTGGCAATGCCGTCTTTTTTAGGGTAAGAGCAGACCCTGCCACTGGACAGCCAACAGGAAGTGCCCCTCCCACCTAGGCCCAAAGAAGGCCCCCCTCCCACCTAGGCCCAAAGAAGGCCCCCCTCCCACCTAGGCCCAAAGAAGGCCCCCCTCCCACTCTGCAGTCTAGACTGAGGGCCAGGCATTGTGCTCATGTGGTGTTCCAAGGCTCTCTTCTATCCCCCCCCCCCCCCACCAGTCTTTTTGCGTTTCTCTTACTGGTTTTTACCCAGTTATTTTTCGGTTACCCTAGTGCAGTGATGGCGAACCTTGGCACCCCAGATGTTTTGGAACTACATTTTCTATGATGCTCAACTACACTGCAGAGTGCACGGGCATCATGGGAAATGTAGTTCCAAAACATCTGGGGTGCCATGGTTCACCATCACTGCCCTAGAGTAACCGTGCCAGTACCTACCCTCTCTCTTTCTGTTATGGGGGGGGGGGGGGTTGTACCTTGATATACTCCAATGGTACGGGTCTCTGTGCCACCCCAGACAGGATACTGAACCCCGATTTTCTCCAAGTCTGGAAGGTTTTTCTTTCTTATACGACTCCTTCTGTTGGATTACTTTGTGTTCCTGTACTAAAGCTCTTGTATTTTTGTAAACCTTCAATAAAAATGTATTGAACAAAAAAAAAAAAAAAAAACAAGAAAAAGGGGGGGGGGGCAGGGCCTAGCACACCACACGACCACTTAGAGCTGGTTCAAACTACCACTACCAGAAAGTCGCCCCGTGACTTGAAGAGACTTGGAAGAGACTTGGAAGAGACTTGGAAGAGACTTGGAAGAGACTTGGAAGAGACTTGGAAGAGACTTGGAAGAGACTTGGAAGAGACTTGGAAGAGACTTGGAAGAGACTTGGAAGAGACTTGGAAGAGACTCGTGCACTACTTTGAAGAGACAGGCGACTTTGTCTGTGGGGAATGCTTGGCTAATCTCCTTCTTCCTGGAAAGTCTGATAACAAGTCGTGTCAATTAAGATAAGGAGGCAACTCCCATTGAAGTATATGGGACAGTCGGATCACAGGTCGCCTCAAAGTAGTACAGGACCGTTTTCTGAAGTCGGAGCAACTTCAGTAGTGCCAATTAAGATGGCACTGATTGATTAACATTGCTTTTGTTATGTCAAGCTACCTGGGGCAACACAAGTTGCCTCACAAGTCGCGCTAGTGTGAATGGGCTCTCATTCACTTCAGCAAAACAGATTATTATTATTTTTTTTTTTTTTTACTTACACAAATCCTAGGGATCTGGAGGGGGGGGGTTGAGCTGAAAGAACAGGGATCAGCTCTCACTACAGTAAGTACCTAAGCCTGTCCTGATATTAGTTTCCTGTAATCCCCAGTGCAGCATAACCAGGAGAGGAAGGGTGAGCCTTCTGAGCTCTGTTACTTTGAACATTGTCCAATCATAGGTGGATGAAAGCCACAGTCTTCTTCCTGGACGGATAAGATTGATTCTGATTTGTCACATGCTGGCAGTTGACTGCTGACCAATCAGAATTGCTCTAATCGCTCCCAGCATCCCTAAAGAAAGGGGAAGACGACGACTTTCAAATACCTGGACTCTCGTGTGGGCTGGGTGAGCAGTAAAAGCTAATCATCCGAGGTACTATGTGTCAGACTGTCAGTTTATGAATGGATAAGGAGTCTCTATACAGATTCATTCATTCATGTAAAGTGCTGCAGAGAAAGGGACTTAAGTCCATTTCTCGGTCTCAAAAAAAAATAATATATGGGGGGGGGGGGGGTTCAGACCTCTGATATCTCATCAAAGCCCCTCGCCCCAACACAAAATAAGGGACCTGTCTGCTGATCCCCGCTGAGCAGGCGGATGACAGATCCTCATCCGCTCTGCTGATGCAGAAAGGACACAGCCCACTGTTCTCTATGGGGCGGTCGGATGGAAATGGACCACCTGTCAATTTTCTGCTAGATGGAAGGGGAATGGGATACCCATATGTCTCTTTAGTGGACCGGATGCAGGCGGGTGTAAACAACACATGTCCATTCACATCAGCCTCTCCATAGAAAACCATGGCTGCTACGATTGGGCCTGCTTGAAAAACAGGCAGGCAGACCCGATCATTCCGCTTGTGTGAAAGGGGCCCAAGCCCTTGTTCACATCGGACATACACAGCGTCCCTTTACAGAGATGGACAGTGGTTCCCATATATGTCAATTGGGATGTAGCAACTGCACGAACAGAGCTTTTGCTCCCAATTTGACATCCACGTAGGTCCGTGTGCATGTCCCTGAGCTCACACTGTCTGTATTCGGGGACGTGCACCCACAACCACACGGATGCGAGACTGGGAATAACAGCTATGCCTGTGCAGGGATGCATGGAACACCTGTGCAGGTAAAAAAATGGACCTCCATGGGCGTACACTTTAGTATGCCACATGTGAACGACACTTTAGTAATTTAGCAGGAATTTTTTAAGTAATGTTGTGTTTGCATACACTATTAATAAATTCAGTGCATTTTTAGTAAAAATAGTGTTATGATGAACATTTGCGCAATTATTGCGGGGCCCAAACAAATAAAATCAGTAGCGTTTTTTTTTTTTTTTTTTTATGATTCTACAGGTCATGTGCTTTCAGGCATCTCTTCAGATTCTGTAAGCTGCAAGTGAAAAAATGGTAACCTGGTAACTGGATTTTTAGAGTAAATTTTTTTTTTTTTTTTTTTTTTTTAACAATTTTGCACACATTCAGTTTTCACCACTTCACAAAAAGGGGGCAATTTAAATTGTACAAATATTTGTTATTTATTAACTCAATACAGTTTTAACGTTTATATTTAGTAGGAATTTTGTACATTTTGACATGTATGAATCCACTAATAATGATTTTAGTGTATTTTTAGCAAAAATATTGGTTTGATAAAATATTTGCACAAATATCGCAGCGCCCTAAAAATCAGTAGCACCTGCATTTTATTCTACTGGCCATGTGCTTTCAGAAAATATACGGTTTGGGGGGTCTTTTACAAACTCTGAAAGCTGTAAGGAAAAGATAAAATAAAATAAAAAAAAGCAATGGAAAAGAAATTTGCAAAAATTGCCTGGCCAGCTAAGTTTAAAAGAGGAGCACAGGGCCTGGCAGCCAAAGGGTGAAAGGGCTGCAGTGCATTTCTGGCGTGCTTTGTTGCATTTTTACAATTGTATATTGAAACGCATGCAGTTACGCACTTCCATAGAAAGCCTTTGTTTATCAATAGAGACACGCAATCTGGGTCTCCAGTAATAAGCAGAGAGATGGAGCAATCCCTCCCTAGGATTTGGTTGTACAGGCTTGGGTCCAAACCCTGAAGCTCTTGTTTTCAACCTTCCTATACTTTAATAGCTATAAATTATCCATCTGCAGCTTTAAACTCCATAGTCGCCTCTCCCATGTGTAGGCGGCAGCTAAAGGTGAACCTGTACAGAGAGAAGTGTTCCTTCCCAGGCAAGCTGTCCTATTGTGTAACAGAAAGGTTACAACACAATATTGCATCAACAGCAAAGTGTTGCAATGATTAGAAATGTTCCACGTTCACTACTCAATATTTCAAGCATATCTACAGCCCAAACCTTCTATTTTCTACTTCTGGAATAGGGGAGTGTCAGGTGTTCCTATCGGGGAGAATCACCCATCCATTTGTTCTGGAGATCATTTTCGCCATGACAGAGCGACAGGAAATCCAAAATGTTACACCCGCCATCGAAAATGAAAAACACGAAAACAATGGGGAGACCCGATGCTGGGACAACAGTCTAGGTCAGGGGTCTTCAAACTACGGCACTCCAGTTGTTCAGGAACTACAATTCCCATCATGCCTAGTCATGTCTGTGAATGTCAGACTTTTACAATGCCTCATGGGATGTATAGTTCTGCAACATCTGGGGGGCCGTAGTTTGACGATCCCTGGTCTTGGTTGTCCACTCACTTTTCTTACTTCAGGTTGCGTCTCCAAGACGGAATGTGAGATTACTGTAATTAGGGTTGCACCGATAGCGATATCAGTATCAGTGCTGACACTAAGCATTTTTAAAGCGGAGTTCCACCCTGGGAAAGTTTTTTTTTTTTTAATAAAAATACCCCCGGGACAGTCAGGGCTAGTGCATTCCACAATGGATAGCCTCTGATCTGTCCCGGGTTGCACTTACCTTTTAGAAGAAATACTTACCTTGAAAATGTATTCTCCAGCGTTGCCATCTCAGGTGTGGGCAGCTTGAAGCCAGCGCGATCCTCTTCTGTGTCCTCTTCCTTCTTCTTCTTCGGTCCCACGATGCACTACACCGGCCCCGCCGTCACTTCGGGGGCTGCAGCGTCATCCCTGCACAGCAGAAGCCGTTTAGCAAGGTATGACGGCGCCTGCACCGGAACTGACGTCGGGGCCGGTGCAGGCGCATTGATTCCTGGGAGCGATGACGTTCAGCTCCCAGGAATCATTGCAAAGCCAGGAAGTGACTAATTGGCCGTGGCCGCCGAGGGGAAGAAGAGGAAGTAAGGTAAGTATATTATCTTCTAAACAAGGTAAGTAAAAAAAAAAAATTGCGATTATCGATTTGTTTGTTTTTCAGGTGACCCGGAGCGAGAAGATGGAGGCAAGTATAATTTTAGGGTGGAACTCCACTTTAAGTACTTCTACTTATGCAAATGCTCCAATACCTGAAAGCGATACCTTTAAACCCAATTTCGTATGGGATCAAATCTCGCTGCATCGTATTAGTGACTGGTATCGGCAAGTACTTGACCGCAAATAGTGGCACTCGTGCTCGCAAAAAAAAAAAAATAATAAAAAAGAAGAAGATTACTGATTAGACTCCCCCATTCACAGGCTGCTACAGGCAGTGGAATCAGCAATAAAATAATTTCTCAATGGAGGAGAAGTGCAGGATGGGGCATGTCTCAGTTGGATCACCTTTAATGCAGACCTGAAGCTGTTGATCATTTTAACTTCCGGTGCTTTGGGGGTTAACGATCACCTTGTAGAACAACCCATTCAGTTTAAAATAGTAGTTAAAGGCAAAACATTTATATATAATTTTTTTTTTTTTTTTTTTTTTTTTTTTTACGCCCTTTTTATTTTCTTTAAGGCTACATTCACATGTGGGCGCAGCGGATCGCAGACGGAATCACTGCGATTCTGCCCGCGATCCGGAAATCATTGCAAATCGCGGGACGCCTGTGCGATGCCCGTGATTTCCGCCTGCCGAATCGCGGTAACATCGCGCAAACAGATTCGCGGTACGCATGACGCACAAAAGAAGCTCTTGTACCTCTTTTTTTGGGCATCCCGCAATTCTGTTTGCGCAATGTTACTGCGATTCGGAAGGTGGAAATCGCGGCAACAGAAAAAAAAAAAAAAAAAAAAAAAACACTCAATTAGGATTGGACAGCAATACCAACAACATCATAGTGGGATTCCAGCACTTTTCACTTTCCTTAGCATGAGGTTGTTTAGAGAATGCTTTGAATCAGAGATCGACCAATATATTGAGGGCCGATATGCACTTTCCTTGATATATCGGAATCGGCCCCTGAGGTTGCTGATATTTCGGGAAAGTACTGCACCGGAGTGATGCCTGCAGCTAGAGGCATCACCCCAGTACCGGCGTCCACAGCCGACGGGCGGCTGTCTTGTAATGACAACCGATGCGGCTAAGAAGCTGCTCGGCTGTCATTACAAGGAGCGGTAGGGGACGTCCTCCCCCTCCCGCGGCTTGCCCGAGTCTCCCGTCCCACCGGGAGACCCGGGCAACCATCCTGCATTGCCGCCAAAAAGAAGACCTGACCAAAGCCGCATTCTGCTCTGATCGGGTCTCCATGTAAAAAACAGGAAGTGATGTTATGACATCACTTCCAGGTACTCGGCGCCAGATTTAAAAAAATGACAGCATTCAAAACAGCCAAACTTGGTGTTTTGAATGCTTTTAAGTGCAGAGGAGGGGTTTGGGGTCTTTTAGACCCCCATATCCCTCTAAAAGAGTACCTGTAATAAAATAAACATTTTAATGTACGTAAATATCAGCCAATAACGGCCGATACCGATAGGCAACCCCCCCCTCCTAGTGCGAGTTCTCTCCCCCCCTTCTCCCCTATCCCCCCTCCTCCTAGTGCAAGTTCTCTCCCCCCCCCCATATCCCCCCCTCCTCCTAGTGCAAGTTCTCTCCCCCCCCCATATCCCCCCTCCTCCTAGTGCAAGTTCTCTCCCCCCCCCCATATCCCCCCTCCTCCTAGTGCAAGTTCTCTCCCCCCCCCCCCCCCATATCCCCCCTCCTCCTAGTGCAAGTTCTCTCCCCCCCATATCCCCCCCTCCTCCTAGTGCAAGTCCCCCCCCCCATATCCCCCCTCCTCCTAGTGCAAGTTCTCTCCCCCCCCCATATCCCCCCCTCCTCCTAGTGCAAGGTCTCTCCCCCCCCATATCCCCCCCTCCTCCTAGTGCAAGTTCTCTCCCCCCCATATCCCCCCCTCCTCCTAGTGCAAGTTCTCTCCCCCCCTCCTCCTAGTGCAAGTTCCCCCCCCCCCCCATATCCC
>NC_138775.1:23794060-23873293 GCF_965119305.1 Pelophylax lessonae | reverse complement strand
CCTAAAATCCCCTTCCTAGCGCAAATCCTAACACAACATACCCCCCACCCCCCCCCATAATTGCCCCTAGCACAAATTTGCACTAAGAGCGATCCTGTGTAATCTGCTGTACGGAGGAGGGCTCCACTGACATGATGGGAGAAAGCAGAGAGCCCACACCTCCTCTCTGCCTCCAAACGTTATGTTTGGCGTAAAAGCAACACAGCTCATCACCCTGAACACTCCATCCCCACTGTCAAACATGGTGGTGGCAGCATCATGGTTTGGTCCTCTTTTCTTCAGCAGGGACAGGGAAGATGGTTAAAATTGATGGGAAGATGGATGGAGCCAAATACAGGACCATTCTGGAAGAAAACCTGATGGAGTCTGCAAAAGACCTGAGACTGGGACGGAGATTTGTCTTCCAACAAGACAATGATCCAAAACATAAAGCAAAATCTACAATGAAATGGTTCACAAACATATCCAGGTGTTAGAATGGCCAAGTCAAAGTCCAGACCTGAATCCAATCGAGAATCTGTGGAAAGAACTGAAAACTGCTGTTCACAAACGCTCTCCATCCAACCTCACTGAGCTCGAGCTGTTTTGCAAGGAGGAATGGGCAAAAATTTCAGTCTCTCGATGTGCAAAACTGATAGAGACATACCCCAAGCGACTTACAGCTGTAATCGCAGCAAAAGGTGGCGCTACAAAATATTAACTTAAGGGGGCTAAATAATTTTGCACGCCCAATTTTTCAGTTTTTTATTTGTTAAAGTTTGAAATATTCAATAAATTTTGTTCCACTTCATGATTGTGTCCCACTTGTTGATTCTTCACAAAAAAAATGACAGTTTTATATCTTTATGTTTGAAGCCTGAAAATGTGGCAAGAGGTCGCAAAGTTCAAGGGGGTTGAATACTTTCGCAAGGCACTGTATGAGTCCCTCTCCAAATATCCATACCTGTAATTCAGCTTTAGAGAAATATTAAAATGGGCTGCCAATGCACAAGAACAAAACACAGAAATGCAGCATTTACTGCTGCTGTGCTGCAAAACGTGTGTCAGAACAGCGCTGCTTTAGTGTTGGGGGGTTCCACTCAAAATTAATGTCACTGTAATGCACCATGAAAAAGTGTATTTTGGCTATTAAAAAACAAACTAAAAATATTAAAATAGTAGAAAAAAAAAATAATAATTGAACTTCACCACACCGTTTGCGTGTTTTTTCTTTTTAAAGTTGAAGTTATAGTATATGGATTTTTACAGAGTTACATTGATCCAGCTTGGACCACTGTCCTGTATATACCAAACCTGCGGGATCCCCATGGAAGCTGGAGATCAGAGGTAGACACCGCTACTACACAGTGTTCTCTGATAAGATAAGTGTGACATCACCACCCCCATCAATACCTCATCCAGACAGAGAACACTTTGCACTCACTGAGACAATGGAAAGTATTCTGTGAATAGTGTCCATGCCAAGCGACCAACCCACTTTGTTCACAATGCACCAGAGCGGCCGCTTGGTCCAGGACCAAATGGAGATCACAGGAGAAGTGGTACCTATACAGTGATTTCCAGCTTCTAGAGCAGCCTTCACTAAATGGCGTTCTACAGTATGGCATCGGGTCCCAGTCCAGGCTGTAAGCTCACTATTCTGCTGCTAAACCGAGTTGGGCTTAACCACTTTTTTGCGATTCGGCACTGCATGATTAACGGACAATTGCGCGGTCGTGCGACGCTGTACCTAAACAAATTTGACATCCTTTTTTTCCCCACAAACAGAGCTTTCTTTTGGTGGTATTTGATCACCTGTGCGATTTTTTGATCATGCGCTATAATCAAAAAAAGAACGTCAATTTTGCAAAAACAACAATATTTTTCACATTTTTAATATGAAATTCCCCCCCCCCCCCAAAAAAAAAAAAAAAAAGTAAAAAAATCAAAAAATTAACATTTTTGGCCAATTTGTTTTCTGCTACATATGCTTGGTAAAAAAAAAAAAAAAAAAAAAAAAAAAATCACAATAAGCGTATTTTTATTGGTTTGTGCAAAAGTTATTGCGTTTACTAAGGGAAAGATTTTTGTCATTTTTTTTTTTTTTTTTAACGAGTAATGGCGGAGATCTGCGATTTTTTTTTTTTGCGGGACTGCGACATTGCGGCGGACAGATCAGACCCTTGACTGCCATTTTTGACACTTTTGGGGTTACCAGTGACATTACTACAGTAATCAGTGCTATACATATGCACTGTTACTGTAAAAATGACACTGGCAGGGAAGGGGTTAACTTTATTGGGGAAGGAGGGGGTCAAGTATGTCCCTAGGGGCGTGTTTCTAACTGTGATTGGACATGGCTACTGGTGTAGGAACAGAGATCAACGGTCCTACATAGTAGAACCGTGTGATCTCCATTTTTACACAGGGGAGAATGACAGGCGGCTTTGTTTACATTAGCCGCCTGCCTTTCTCCCTTCACAGTGAACGATCGCGAGTGACCGGCGGACATCAAGTCCGCCGGTCACACGCACTGACTTGTTAGGGAACGAGCCGGGGCGGGCGCGCGCCTCCACGGGCGCGCGCTCGCCCGCTATTGGCTCACAAGCTAGTGACAGGCTAGTGACGTACCCATACGTCACTTTGCCTGGCCGGGGCTGACCGCTGCAGTATATGTACTTGCGGCGGCCGGCAAATATTATGTACATAAAATGAAGGTGTGAATATAGATCATAATAAAGTCCAATAGGTACAGTCCCAAATAAAGAGGACAATACACCGATGCTTCACTTTCCAGTATAGCATGTGTCACCATTCACCACCAATTATGGTTATCCACCGAAAAGAGCACCACCACCAAAGAGCAAAGTCACTGCCTCTTACCAGCTGTACTGGACCTCTTGTTACACTTTGTGGCCGATTACCCTGCCAGGGCCTTTTGAGATGGCAATCCTATGGGTGTTCCAACGGTACTTATGTGGTAAACACGTCGGGTGCCAATATCCATACATAACAGCTCAAAGGGAAAATGATACTCCACAGTGCAAAACTGATAACCATTTATTCCATAATAATGTAATGCACTTACATCAAAACACGTAGCATGTAAAAATCTCCAGCTGGTCAGAAGATAAAAACGATCCGTGATTCCGGGTCCTGCATATGAGAGGTCAGCGCATCGCCTGCCCTATGCGTTTCGTCACAAATGACGTCATCCTGGGGCTGTACCTATAGGACTTTATTACCATCTATATTCACACCTTCATTTTATGTACATTTTAAGCACAACTCTGTTTTTTTATTTATCTGTATGTACGTCAGGGGTGGGGAACCTTTTATCTGCCAAGGGCCATTTGGGTATTTATAAAATCATTTGGGGGCTGTACAAAATTATCAACTTAAAAATGTGCCTTGTACTGCTGGTCCTGCAGTGAGTACTGCTGGCTCTGGCTGGTACTGCTGTGAGTACTGCTGGCTCTGACTGGTACTGCTGGTTCTGGCTGGTACTGCTGCTGGCGGGAAATGCTGAAGCCCTTTATCTGGCCCTTAAGGCATTATTCCTCGCACTGACACCAAGAATGGGGCATTATTCCTTACACTGACACCAATGGGGGGGGTAATAATTTCCTCCGCTGACCTGACAAAAAAAAAAAAAAAAATGGGGCATTATTCCATCCAACTATTTCTTCCCCAATACCAAAGGAAGGGCATTATTTACTCCCACTGGACACAGTCCGCCCCCCCCCCCCCCCAGAAGTCTAAAGGAAAGTAAATTGGCCCTTTCTTTAAAAAGTTTGGAGACCCCTGTCCTAGACCATAGAGATGAGCGGAGGCCATCTTTCCTCTGCTCATCTGTGGCCAGCCGATGCAACTGCCGGATGGGTTCCCTGAGCTACAGATCTCTCAGATAATCCAGGGAACCACCTGAAACTGGTTTCGCTTCTAAAAGTAATCCAGCGGTAAATGCGCCGCTAGGCCCACTTTTACCAGTTAGAGAATCGCCGCCTGTAAAAGAAAAAAAACCCCAGGGTTTTGACATACTCCTGCAGAAATACCTCTGGTATTCCACTGCCAACTAAGGACGCCTTGATTATGGCCCATATGTCTAACCCACACTTCGGCTCAGCCCTGCCCCCTCTTCATAGGATTTGATTGACAGCATGGCTCCCGCTGCTGCTTCAGGGAGGAGAGAGCCGCATTACTACAGATGGGTACAGTGCTGGATTGAGATTGGGCTCAGGTAAGTGTTTATGGGTGCTAATTATCATCTTATCAACCAAATTTATTTTTTTGTTGGGGCCTTCAAATTCCCACCCCTAGGGGAACCCTTATACTTTTTCTAATCGTGGACTTTTTTTTTTTTTTACCTTATAGTGGGAGTAATTTCTCATACATGAACTTTACCTATAGGTACAGTAAATATCACAGTTTTGGAGATATTTAGTGTAAATGCTGCAGGTTACATCCCCGACGCATGCGCTCTGAGGGAAAGGCCACCCTTCAGAGTCCTGTTCCATGAACGGCAGCTCCCACGCAGGAGTGATGTCATTGCGGCTCCAGCCAATCACACAGCCGGAGTCCGCGAACCCAGAAGAAAGCCCTCTCAGCGGTGACCGTGCCCTGCTGAAGGGCTTCGTTCTAAGATATGTTTCACATAATGTGCTAGTATGCAGATGCATCCTAGCACATTATAACTTTCCCTTGCAGGTAAAAGGAAAAACCCAGGCAGTTTACTAACGCTTTAAACGCAAAGAATGCGCTAAAGTAAAAAAGCTTTCACCTTTACAACCACTTTAATCCCCTCTTAACTGTTAGCCCCCAAAATGCATTTTCTGTGTTGCCAAATTCTTTACTTACTTAATCTTTTCCAAGTCCTCTGGGCCGGCCTCCTGAAGACATGCAGCAGCGTTTGCACCATTGCATACCCAGGGGCCTCCTGGGATTTGTGATGTCAGTAACCTGGACAGCTGAGGGTGCCAGTCTCACCTAGGCAAGAATCCCAGACGATGTCCCCTAAAATTAAAGAGGAGTTCCGCCCCCCCCCCCATGAAAAAATTAAAAGTAAGCAGCTATAAATACTGTAGCTGCTGACTTTTAAATATTAGAACTTACCTGTCCAGTGTTCCCACGATGTTGGCACCCGAAGCCGATTTTTGTATCGGCTCTCGGGTGCTGCCACCACCATTCAGGGTAAGGGAACCCGGCAGTGAAGCCTTTCATCTTCACATCTGGTTCCCCACTGCACATGCGCAAAAGCACTTTGGAATTGGCCTGGCGGCGGAAACAAAAAAAAGGATGGGGGGCCGGACTTCCAAGGGACAGAGCTGTCTCCTGGAAGTAGGGAATGATACCTGTCAAAAACAGGTACCGTCCCCCCCCCTGAAAGGTGCCAAGATGTGGCACCGGAGGGGGGCAGGAAGCATATTTTTCTTTTTTCACTTTTCGCGGTGGAACTCAGTTTAAATATTGGGGGGGGGGGGTAATTGGGCCAAAGGTTCTTTCCAACAGGATACAGCTGATCAGTAATGATCGGGTTTAAGTCTACTTTAAAGTGGAGTTCCACCCAAAAGTGGAGGCTCCGCTTATCTGTCACAAATGGGGTGGGGGGGGGGGGAAGCAGGTACCCGTCCTCACTTCCATCAAACCTCACCATGGCGACATATGTCAGTACAGCCGCCCCCCTCCTCCTTCCCCACCACTGGCCATTAAGCACAGGGTGCTTTGCGCATGCGCAGTAGGGAATTGGCCATGAAGCCGCAAGTCTTCACTTCCAGCTTCCCTTACGGACAATGGCGGCGGCGGCAGCACCCGAGAGCCGATGGAAACATCAGCGGGGGGGGTGAGGACATGGCTGGATTCCCGGACAGGTAAGTGTCCTAATAATAACAGTCAGCATCTACAGTAGGTTGCTGGCTTAAATTTAATGTGGGGGTCGGAGCTCCTCTTTAATAAAAGTGCAGCAGGCGGCCTCATCGGTCCACGTAGCGCAGACAGCACCCCCTGGATACGGTTGCTAAGCAACAGAAAACCTCTCTTATCACTTTGCGCCCCTCTGACCATAGTCCTTGCTTATAACCATTGACGGGAGATGCCAAATACAGCTCCAAGAGGACCTGTCACTGGATCGCTCCCAAGTCGGTATTCTAAAAACGGTCTTCTGACCGGCCGGAGATTTTCCCGAAGCAACAGGAAACCTTTCTTACCACTTGGCGTCCCTCGGACCGTAGTCCTTGCTTATAACCATTGTCCTGAGACGCCAAATACAGCTCCAAGAGGACCTGTCGTCACGGGATACCGCGCCAGATCGTTCCCAACTCGTCGATATTCTAAAAACGGTGAAACGGTCTTCTGACCGGCTGGAGATTTTCCCAAAGCAACGGGAAACCTTTCTTATCACTTGGTGTCCCTCGGACCGTAGTCCTTGCTTATAACCATTGACCTGAGACGCCAAATACAGCTCCAAGAGGACCCGTTGTCACCAGGTCGTTCCCAAGTCGGTATTCTAAAAAAGGTGAAACGGTCTTCTGACCGGCCGGAGATTTTCCCGAAGCAACGGGAAACCTTTCTTATCACCTGGCGTCCCTCGGACCGTAGTCCTTGCTTATAACCATTGACCTGAGACGCCAAATACAGCTCCAAGAGGACCTGTCGTCACGGGATACCGCGCCAGATCGTTCCCAACTCGTCGATATTCTAAAAATGGTGAAACGGTCTTCTGACCGGCTGGAGATTTTCCCAAAGCAACGGGAAACCTTTCTTATCACTTGGTGTCCCTCGGACCGTAGTCCTTGCTTATAACCATTGACCTGAGACGCCAAATACAGCTCCAAGAGGACCCGTTGTCACCGGATCGTTCCCAAGTCGGTATTCTAAAAAAGGTGAAACGGTCTTCTGATCAGCCGGAGATTTTCCCAAAGCAACAGGAAAACTTTCTTATCACTTGGCGTCCCTCGGACCGTAGTCCTTGCTTATAACCATTGACCTGAGACGCCAAATACAGCTCCAAGAGGACCTGTTGTCACCGGAACGTTCCCAACTCGGTATTCTAAAAACTGTGAAACGGTCTTCTGATCAGCCGGAGATTTTCCCAAAGCAACAGGAAACCTTTCTTATCACTTGACGTCCCTCGGACCATAGTCCTTGCTTATAACCATTGACCTGAGACACCAAATACAGCTCCAAGAGGACCTGTCGTCACCGGATACCGCGCCGGAACGTTCCCAACTCGGTATTCTAAAAACAGTCTTCTGACCGGCCGGAGATTTTTCAGAAGTAACGGGAAACCTTTCTTATCACTTGGCGTCCCTCAGACTGTAGTCCTTGCTTATAACCATTGATCGGCGACGCCAAATACAGCTCCAAGAGGACCTGTCGTCACGGGATACCGCGCCAGATCGTTCCCAACTCGTCGATATTCTAAAAACGGTGAAACGGTCTTCTGACCGGCTGGAGATTTTCCCAAAGCAACGGGAAACCTTTCTTATCACTTGGTGTCCCTCGGACCATAGTCCTTGCTTATAACCATTGACCTGAGACGCCAAATACAGCTCCAAGAGGACCTGTCGTCACGGGATACCGCGCCAGATCGTTCCCAACTCGTCGATATTCTAAAAACGGTGAAACGGTCTTCTGACCAGCTGGAGATTTTCCCAAAGCAACGGGAAACCTTTCTTATCACTTGGTGTCCCTCGGACCGTAGTCCTTGCTTATAACCATTGACCTGAGACGCCAAATACAGCTCCAAGAGGACCCGTTGTCACCGGATCGTTCCCAAGTCGGTATTCTAAAAAAGGTGAAACGGTCTTCTGACCGGCCGGAGATTTTCCCGAAGCAACGGGAAACCTTTCTTATCACCTGGCGTCCCTCGGACCGTAGTCCTTGCTTATAACCATTGACCTGAGACGCCAAATACAGCTTCAAGAGGACCTGTCGTCACCGGAACGTTCCCAACTCGGTATTCTAAAAACTGTGAAACGGTCTTCTGATCAGCCGGAGATTTTCCCAAAGCAACAGGAAACCTTTCTTATCACTTGGCGTCCCTCGGACCGTAGTCCTTGCTTATAACCATTGACCTGAGACACCAAATACAGCTCCAAGAGGACCTGCGGTCACCGGATACCGCGCCGGAACGTTCCCAACTCTGTATTCTAAAAACGGTCTTCTGAACGGCCGGAGATTTTTCAGAAGCAATAGGAAACCTTTCTTATCACTTGGCGTCCCTCAGACTGTAGTCCTTGCTTATAACCATTGACCGGCGACGCCAAATACAGCTCCAGGAGGACCTGTCGTCATCGGATACCGCGCCGGAACGTTCCCAACTCGGTATTCTAAAAACGGTGACCCCACCGCCCTCCTCTGAGTTATACAGCACACCGCTGTCAAAGTGACAGGTTCTCTTTAGGCCAAATCCAGCCACTTAGTTATATTAATGAGCTATCTGATGACAGGATGGTAATCACCTCACTGCAGTGACTCCACATGGCAGCCTGAACACTGCAGTGACAGTTCCTCTTGAGGGGAGGAGGGCCTTCCTTACCTGCAGCACGGCGTCCCTCAGCACCGAGCTCAGCGCCTCGTTCTTCAGTGTCTCCTTTGCCTTCTGTTCACTCAGACCGATGGAAGTGAAGAGAGACACCGAGTCCGCCGCCATCTTGGAGCCGGGAAGGTAGGGGAAGCCGAAGCGGCCAATCAGGACCAAGAGCCAGGGCACGCTGGTGGTAGTTGTCCAATCGCAGAGGTAGGGCTTTGAATCCGCCGAGGCCAATGGCAGCACGCGAGAGTTTCACGTGGTATGCGTGCGGCCAATGGCGTGCCGGGGGTACCGCAGAAGGGGGCGGGGTCCGGGTTGCATCAGGCAGCGGGCTGGGGAAAGGGGCTGTGTTGTCCGCACGTGGGTGATGTGTTCAGAGTGCAGCTGAACGGGAACTTTTATCATTAGATGGGGATGGAGTGGTTGGTTAGAGGTTAGAAGCTCTGTCACGCTTTTATTGCTGTGTCCCCATTAGGGAGATTCAGTGGAAGGAGTTTAATAAAGCTCTAATCACACTTTTCTGATGGTTGTAGAACTAAGAGCAAAACTTTCTTTTTATTATTTAGGATAGAGTAAAGGAGGGTTAAAACCCCTGCCAGATTTTTCTCTCCATCTTTTCAATCTGTTTCCCATTGTGGAGATTTTACATCCTGTCCCATAGCCAAACAGGAAGTGAGAGGAAATCCCTGCAAATTAACAACTTAAGCCCCGGAAGATTTTACCCCCTTCCTGACCAGGGGGTATTTTGCGATTCGGCACTGCGTGACTTTAACTGACAATTGCGCGGTCGTGCGACGCTGTACCCAAACTAATTTTACGTCCTTTTTTTCCCACAAACAGAGCTTTCTTTTGGTGGTATTTGATCACCTGTGCGATTTTTTGATCATGCGCTATAAACAAAAAAAGAGCGACAGTTTTGCAAAAATAACAATATTTTTCACATTTTTTTATATGAAATTCCCCAAAAAAAAATATAAAAATCAAAATTTTTTAACATTTTAGGCCAATTTGTTTTATGCTACATATGTTTGGTAAAAAAAATCGCAAAAAGCGTATTTTGATTGGTTTGCGCAAAAGTTATTGCATTTACTAACTAATGGAAAGATTTTTGTCATTTTTTTTTTTTTAACGAGTAATGGCGGCGATCTGCGATTTTTTTTGCGAGACTGCGACATTGCGGCGGACAGATCGGACCCTTGACTGACATTTTTGACACTTTTGGGGATACCAGTGACAATACTGCAGTAATCAGTGCTATATATGTGCACTGTTACTGTAAAATTACACTGGCAGGGAAGGAGTTAACTTTATTAGAGAAGGAGGGGTTAAGTGTGTCCCTAGGGGCGTGATTCTAACTGTGATTGGCTGTGGCTTGAGGTGTAAGAACAGAGATCAACGGTCCTACATAGCAGAACCGTATGATCACCATTCATACACGGGAGAATGACAGGCGGCTTTGTTTACATTAGCCGCCTGCCTTTCTCCCGGTGTAACCGACAATCGCGAGTGACCGGCGGGCACACGCGCGGGGGAGTCCGTGAGCGAGCGGGAGAGCACCTCTGGCGGCGCGCGCTCGCTCCCTAGACCCTCACAGGCTAGTGACGTAGTCCTACGTAGCTTTGCCTGTGAGGGGCTGACCGCCACAGTAAATAGTCGTGCAGCGGTCGGCAAGTGGTTAAAGTAGAACTATGGGCAAAACTTTTATTTTATTTTGGTAAGGGAGGGTTAAAACCCCTGTCAGATTTTTCTCTCCATCTTTTCAATCTGTGTCCCATTGTGGAGATTTCACGTCCTGTCCCATAGCCAAACAGGAAGTGAGAGGAAACCCCTGCAAATTACCCACTTAAAGGGTAACTCCACTTTTGTGGGGGGAAAAAAATCAGCCAATAAAGAAAAAACAATATAGCGTATACAATTGCGACACAAATCATATTGTCATTGAATGTTATTAAAATTACCTTTCCTTTTCAATCTGCAGCTGCTGTAATTTTATGAAAATGCAATACAATATGGCCGCCTGGAGGTGTTCTGTACACAGAATGTATACTGACCACACCCCCAGAAACATCATTTCCTGCTTGTGTGATTGGCTCACCAATTTTACCAGAAGTCTGCACTAAGGCTGGCCATACACTATACAATTTTCTTGTTCAACTTTGCTTTAGATTTACCAAAACCATGTGATATAGGGTCAAACCTAAACACTTTCAATTTGTATGTAATCAGACAGGCCCTTGCACTACATAGTTTAAGGTAAATCTAAAGGAAATTGAATAAGAAAATTGTATAGTGTATGGCAAGCTTAAGATACAAGTCAGATTTCTGGCATCCCCTGCAACAAAAATGTCATTTTTGGTGAGATACTCCCAATAGGAACACGTCTAAAGGGATGCAGGCCCAGCAGATTTCCTCATTAGTGCTCTGCAGCTGCCAAAGCTGATAGATAATTATGAAACCACTCCCATTAGACCCACTTAGCACAGAGGAACAAACAATGATTTCTTCAGAATAACAAAAATTGGGAATCTGCAACAAAGTTTGTTACATTCCCTGCAATGTACAGAGATCATCCAGAGAGGAATGTTTTTTTTCTCAACAAAAGTGGAGTTACGCTTTAAGCACTTGACCTCCGGAAGATTTGGTGGTTTTTGATCACCTCTGCGGTTTATTTTTTGCGCTATAAACAAAAAAAAAGTCAGACAATTTTGAAAAAATAAAAAAATATTTTTTACTTTCTGCTTTAAAAAACTGTCTTCAAGTGGTCAGAAGAGTGGGTGATGTGTGGCAAAAGCTTTTACTATTGGGAATAAAATTCCCGGATAGTTCAAACACCCCCCAAATTACCCCATTTTGGAAAGTAGACACCCCAAGCTGTTTGCTGAGAGGCATGGTGAGTCCAAGGAATATTTTATATATTGCCAAAGGTTTTGGGAAAATTAAAAAAAATTTTTTTTTACACAAATTTGTCACTAAATTATATATTGGTCACACATGCCATGGGTATATGAGAAAGTACACTCCAAAATACATTCTGCTGCTTCTCCTGAGTACAGGGATACCCCATGTGTGAGACTTTTTGCCAGTCTAGGACCCCGAAAACCAATCACCACCTTCAGGCTTTCTAAGGGCGTAAATTGCTCATTTTGTTGATTTCACTCCTCACTATCTGTGTCAGTTTCAGGGGCCATGAAATGCCAAGAAAGCACAAACAATGCCAAATGACTCCTTTTTGGAAAGTAGACACCCCAAGCTATTTGCTGAGAGGCATGTTGAGTCAATGGAATATTTTATATTTTGCCACAATTTTTGGGAAAATTACATTTCTTTTTTTTTTACACAAAGTTGTCACTAAATGATATATTGCTCACACATGCCATGGCTATATGTGAAATGACACCCTAAAATACATTCTGCTGCTTCTCCTGAGTATGGGGATACCACATGTGTGAGACTTTTTGGGAGCCAAGCTGTGTACGGGACCCCGAATACCAATCACTGGCTTTCCAAGGGCGTAAATTGCTCATTTTACTTCCTCACTATCTTACATAGTTAGTCAGGTTGGAAAAGGACACAAGTCCATCTGGTTCAACCAAAAACAGTATTGAAAAACCCAACCATACAATGCCATATACACAATCCTATATCCGCAGTTGGTCCGGAAGGCGAAAAAACCCCAGCAAAGCATGATCCAATTTACTACAGCAGGGGGAAAAAAATCCTTCCTGATCCCACGAGAGGCAATCAGATATTCCCTGGATCAACTTTACCTAACAAAATATTAGTACCCGCTTATATTAAGTACACCCAGGAAAGAATCCAGGCCTTTTTTAAAGCAATCTTGTGAGCTGGCCAGAACCACCTCTGACATTTTCACAGCTCTTACAGTGAAGAAACCTTTCCGTATTTGGAGACAAAATCTGTTTTCCTCTAGACGTAAAGAGTGCCCCCTTGTCCTCTCTGTTGACCTTAAAGTGAACAACTCAACACAAAGTTGACTATATGGTCCCCTTATGTATTTATACATGTTGATCATATCCCCCCTTAAAGCGGCGATCCACCCTCAAAAGTGACTTTGGCCCATCCGCTTGCTCTGTGTCACCTGAAAAAGAAATGGATAATGCCGATTTTTTTTTTGTTTACTTACCTTGTTTTTGAAGAAAATATACTTACCTTACTTCCTCTTCCTCCCTCTGCGGACACGGCCGCCGCCGTCACTTTCTGCTTGCGTTGACTCCTGGGAGCTGAAAGTCATCGCTCCCAGGAGTCAATGCGCCTGCACCAGCCCCGCTCGTCAGTTCCGGGGCAGGCGCGTCATTCCCTGCTAAACAGCTTCTGGGCATGTGCAGGAATAACGCGCCTGCCCCGGAACTGACGAGCGGGGCCGGTGCAGGGCATTCTGGGACGGAAGAGGACACCCTGGCTTTAGATGCCCACACTTGAGATGGCAGCGCTGGACAAGAAATTTTCAAGGTAAGTATTTCTTCTAAAAGGTAAGTGCAACCTGGGACAGTTCAGAGGCTATCCATTCTGAAATGCACTAGCCCTGACTGTCCCGAGGGTATTTTTATCTCAAAAACGTTTTTGAGGGTGGAACTCCGCTTTAATCTCCTCTTCTCAAGAGAGAATAAATTCAGTTCCTCTAATCTTTCCTCATAGCTGAGCTCCTCCATGCCTCTTATCAGTTTGGTTGCCCTTCTCTGCACTTTCTCCAGTTCCCCGATATCCTTTTTAAGAAGTGGTGCCAAAAGCTGAACTTCATATTCCAGAAGAGGTCTTACTAATGATTTGTACAGGCGTAAAATGATATCTCCCTCTCTGGAGTCCATGCCCCTGTTAATACAAGAAAGGACTTTGTTTGCTTTGGAAACCGCAGCTTGGCATTGCATGCTATTATTAAGCTTATGATCTACCAGAACACCCAGATCCTTCTCTGCTATGGATTCCCCCAGTTCTACTCCACCTAGTATGTATGATGCATGCATATTCTTAGCCCCCAAGTGCATAACTTAACATTTATCAACATTAAACCTCATTTGCCACATAGTTGCCCAATAAAACAGAGCATTGAGGTCAGTTTGTAAATTGGAGACATCCTGTAAGGAAGTTATTCTACTGCAAAGCTTGGTGTCATCTGAAAAGACTGAAATGGTACTTTTAATCCCTGACCCGATATAATTTATAAAGATATTAAAAAGTAAGTGTCCCAACACTGAACCTTGGGGTACACCACTGATAACCTTAGACCATTCAGAGTAAGAATCATTAACCGCTACTCTCTGAATTCTGTCTTTTAGCCAATTTTCTATCCAATTACAAAGTGATATTTCCAAGCCTGTAGACTTTACCTTACACATTAGCCGTGTGTGGGGAACTGTGTCAAACGTTTTTGCAAAATCCAAGTATACCACGTGCACAGCCACCCCTCTGTCCAAGGTTTTACTTACCTCCTCATAAAAAGAAATCCGGTTTGTTTGACAACTTCTGTCTTTTATGAATCCATGCTGTTAGTTGGTTAAAATATTTTTTTCCAGCAAGAACTCATCTATGTGATCTTTTATTAACCACTTTACCACTAGAGCATTTTGCTGTCTTACGTCTGGGCCACTTTTTGCCATTCGGCGCTGTGCGACTTTAACTGACAATTGCGCGGTCATTTGATCACCTGTGCGATTTTTACTTTTTGCGCTATAAACAAAAAAAGAGCGTTTATTTTGAAAAAAATAACAATATTTTTAAAATTTTTTTATATGAAATTCCCCCCAAAAAAGATGTAAAAATCAATTTTTTTTTTTAAATTTTTGGCCAATTTGTTTTCTGCTACCCATGTTTGGTAAAAAAAAATCGCAATAAGCGTATTTTGATTGGTTTGCGCAAAAGTTATTGCGTTTACTAACAAAGGGAAAGATTTATGTCATTTTTGGTGTTTTTTTTTTTTAACGAGTAATGGCGGCGATCTGCGATTTTTTTGCGGGACTGCGACATTGCGGCGGACAGATCGGACCCTTGACTGTCATTTTTGACACTTTTGGGGGTACCAGTGACATTACTGCTGTAATCAGTGCTATATATGTGCACTGTTACTGTAAAAATGACACTGGCAGTGAAGGGGTTAATTTTATTGGAGAGGGAGGGGTTATTATATGCCTGGTGCTTACTGACGTGTGGGAGGGGGGAGGTGACTGTGTGACACAGGGACAGATCGGATGTCCAGCTATGCTGAACACTCCGATCTGTCACTCCCTGTCACTGAGGAGATCCGCCCGCTCTGTTTACACAGGCGGGTGGATCTCCAAACTGGATTCCCCGACGATCGGGGCAGAGCAGCGGCGATCGCCGCTGCTCCTCCCCTGGCCTGACTCCCGCTGTGAATGAAAACAGCGGGAGCGCGCCTTCAGCGGCGCGCGAGCGCCGCCTACAGGGGGAGGAGTCTGGCGACGTAGGTCTACGTCGTCAGACGGGATCGTGCCACTTTGCCGCAGTAGTACTCCGGTACATAGCGGTAAAGTGGTTAAACTCTCCAGTATCTTCCCCACTATAGAAATTAAACTAACAGGTCTATAGTTACTTGGCAAGGACTTTGATCCTTTTTTAAATATAGGCACCACATTGGCCCTACGCCAATCCAGTGTTACTAGTCCCTAAAAATTAGAAACAAAGGCTTTGAAATTATAGCACTCAGTTCTTTTAGGATGCGTGGGTGGATGCCATCTGGTCCTGGCGCTTTATCCACCCTTATTCTGTCTAAATATTTCTGGACCATATCACTTTTGAGCCATTGTGGATCATTTGGGGCTGTGTCATTACCATCCTCATTATGGTCATGAGCTCCCCCATGCTCCTTTGTATATACAAAGCTGAAGAAAGTATTTAATAAATTTGCCTTCTCTTTGTCCCCAGTCACCCACTCCTGATTATTTTGTAAAGGGCCTACATGCTATAAGACCTGACCTTTTTACTATTAATATATTTGAAGAATATTTTGGGGTTTGTCCTACTATCTTTTGCAATCTGTTATTCATTTTGAGTTTTTGCATCCTTGATTTGCTTTTTACATATTCTGTTATATTCTTTGTAACAATTAAAGCGGAGTTCCACCCTGGATTGTTTTTTTTTTTTTTTTAATACCCCCGGGACAGTCAGGGCTAGTGCATTCCACAATGGCTAGCCCCTGATCTGTCCCGGGTTGCACTTACCTGTTAGGACAAATACTTACCTTGCAAACGTCTTGTCCAGCGCTGCCATCTCAGATGTGGGCAGCTTGAAGCCAGCGAGATCCTCTTCGGCGTCTTCTTCCGCCTTCTTTGGTCCCACGATGCTCTGCGCCGGCCCCGACGTCACTTCCGGGTCGCGCGCGTCATCCCTCTACAGCTTCTGGGCATGCCCAGAAGCTGTTTAGAAGGGGATGACGCGCTCGACCCGGAACTGACGTCGGGGCCGGTGCAGGCGCAATGATTCCTGGGAGCTATGACGTCCAGCTCCCAGGAATCATTGCAGAGCCAGGAAGTGACGACGGGCCGCGGCCGAGGAAGGAGGAAGAAGGAAGTAAGGTAAGTATTTTTTCTTCGCTACGAGGTAAGTAAAAAAAAAAAAAATATGCGATTATCCATTTCTTTTTCAGGTGACCCGGAGCGAGAAGATGGAGGTAAGTATAAAAATAGGGTGGAACTCCACTTTAAACAATGATAGTGTTCCTTCATTTTTATATTTTTTTAAAAGCTCTTTTCTTTTTATTTATAGCTTTTTTAACTTTGGCCGTGAGCCACATAGGTTTTACTTTTAGCTTTTTAAACGTATTACCCATGGGAATATACTTTGCAGTGAGTTAGTATAAAGTCTTTTTGAAAATTTTCCATTTCTGTTCTGTGCTCATCGATGCCAATATTCCCTCCCAGTTTATATTCTGGAGAGCAGCCCTCATTCTTGGAAAATTTGCTCTCTTAAATCTCCAATTTGCTCTTGGAATTTCCTGTATACGTTTTTTGCTTACAGCTAACATTCAAGTTGGGTGGCTGGGTCCGGTTAACACAAACACGGACGGGAGTCAGAGTCAGACTCGACTGTCCTGTGTGTGCCTGTACCCATGGAGGCAGACAGGCATTCCTGCAGTTGTGGGCTCCCCCTCCACGGCCCAAGGGGCCTGACAGTAGTGCAGGCCCGACAGGAGCTTGCCACCTACTAAGTTCGGCGGCGGGATGCACACGGGAGTCCGGACTAATGCTTGGCTGGGGCTGGGTCGCTCAGCAGGTGGGGCCCCCTGGGCAAGTGGGGCCCCCGTGCAACTGCCCAGCGAGCCCATTCGATAAGATGGCCCTGCCCCAAATGACCCCATTTTTGGAAAGTAGACACTCCAGGCTATTTGCTTAGAGGCATGTTGAGTCCATGGAATGGTTTATATTTTGCCACAAATTTCGGTAAAATTACAAAACGTTTTTTTTTTTTTTTGTTTTACACAAAGTTGTCTTTTAAATGATATATTGCTCAAACATGCCATGGGTATATGTGAAATGACACCCCAAAATACACTCTACTGCTTCTCCTGAGTACAGGGATATCCCATGCGTGAGACTTTTTGGCAGTCTAGCCGTGTACAGGACCCCGAAAACCAATCACCACCTTCAGGCTTTCTAAGGAAATGTATTTTGGGGTGTCATTTCACATATAGCCATGGCATGTGTGAGCAATATATAACTTAGTGACAACTTTGTGAAAAAAAAATAAATTTTTGTAATTTTCCTAAAACTTGTGGCAAAATATAAAATATTCCATTGACTCAACATGCCTCTCTGCAAATAGCTTAAGGTGTCTACTTTCCGAAAAGGGGTCATTTTGGGGGGGGGGGGGGTTTGAGCTATCAAGGCATTTCATGGCCTCCGAAACTGTTATACGGTAAATACAGATGTATGTCCAAATAAACATACATGTCCGCCAGGACACCATGGATCTGGCATAGTAGTCCAAAGAAACTTTTTATTGCGAAGGGATCACATCATATCAGGATAAGTGCAACGTTTGGGAGTCACGCAGGACCCCTTCGTCAGGCATGTGATTTGTACGTCCAAAGTCGCATAACAAGTCGCACTAGTGGAAACGAAGATTTAGTCTACGTTTCCACTATTGTGATTTGGAGTGCAACTTTGATGCGACTTTGATCCAACTTCACACTCTCTTGATCAAAGTCGCATCAAAAGTTGCATAAAATTAGTACAGGTAGCTTTTCAAAATTGCTGATTTTCAAAGTCGCATGAAATCAATGGGCTGTGACTTGTCATGCGACTTTGTGTGTCTAAAGTCGCAAGACAAGTCACACTAGTGGAAACGTAGACTTAGTGTGGCTGCCTGTACTATTCCTTTGATGTATATTGAACATTGTAGAGCTCAGAGCACTTCCAGCTACACTGACAGCCCAGTGCTGTATTTTGGCCTAGGCCAACAAGGCCAAGGCCTAGGGCGGCACTTTGCAGGGGGGGGGGGCAGCAACAAAGCTGCCCCCCCCCTCCACCTGAGACTCTATTGGCCACTGGTTGCTAGAGCCGCCTCTCTCACCCCCCTCTCTCTCTCTCTCTCTCTCACACTCACCCCCTCTCTCTCTCTCTCCCTCACTCCCCTCTCTCCACCCCCTCTCTCTCACCCCCCCCCTTTCTCTCATCCCCCCTCTCTTTCATCCCCCCCTCTCTCTCACCCCCCCCCTCTTTCATCCCCCCTCACCCCCCTCTCTCTCTCATCCCCCCTCTCTCTCTCCCTCACCCTTCTCTCTCTCCCACTCCCTCTCACCCCCCCCCCCCCTCTGGTGAGATCTCAGGGGTTCATGCTGGGACTTGTAGTCCTTCAATTTTGGAGGGAGTTACATCCGTTAAAAAAGGAGTGGGGAAAATTTACATAAGAAGGGGGGTTGCCCAATTTTAGTCTTGCCTAGGGCAGCACAAAACCAAAATACACCACTGTGACAGCCCCCCCCCCCCCCTTTCCCCTTCTGTGTCCAGCTTCCTTCTCCTATGGTAGTCTTCATTCAAAGCCCAGCAAAGCTATACTATATATGTGCCCCCCCAGCACCAGCAAAGTTATACTATATATGTGCCCCTCCACCCCCCCCCCAGCACAGCTATACTGTATATGTGCCCCCCCAGCACCAGCACAGCTATACTGTATATGTGCCCCTCCCCAGCACAGCTATACTGTATATGTGCCCCTCCCCAACACAGCTTTACTGTATATGTGCCCCCCACCCCCCTGCAGCACAGCTATACTGTATATATGCCCCCCTGCAGCACAGCTATACTGTATATATGCCCCCCTGCAGCACAGCTATACTGTATATATGCCCCCCCCCCGCAGCACAGCTATACTGTATATGTGCCCCTCTCCCCCCAGCACAGCTATACTGTATATGTGCCCCTCCACCCCCAGCACAGCTATACTGTATATGTGCCCCTCCACCCCCAGCACAGCTATACTGTATATATGCCCCCCCCCCCCCGCAGCACAGCTATACTGTATATGTGCCCCTCTCCCCCCAGCACAGCTATACTGTATATGTGCCCCTCTCCCCCCAGCACAGCTATACTGTATATGTGCCCCTCTCCCCCCCAGCACAGCTATACTGTATATGTGCCCCTCTCCCCCCCCCAGCACAGCTATACTGTATATGTGCCCCTCTCCCCCCAGCACAGCTATACTGTATATGTGCCCCTCTCCCCCCAGCACAGCTATACTGTATATGTGCCCCTCCACCCCCAGCACAGCTATACTGTATATATGCCCCCCCCCCCGCAGCACAGCTATACTGTATATATGCCCCCCTGCAGCACAGCTATACTGTATATATGCCCCCCCGCAGCACAGCTATACTGTATATGTGCCCCCCCCGCAGCACAGCTATACTGTATATATGCCCCCCCCCGCAGCACAGCTATACTGTATATGTGCCCCTCCACCCCCAGCACAGCTATACTGTATATATGCCCCCCCGCAGCACAGCTATACTGTATATATGCCCCCCCCCCCCCCCGCAGCACAGCTATACTGTATATGTGCCCCTCTCCCCCCAGCACAGCTATACTGTATATGTGCCCCTCCACCCCCAGCACAGCTATACTGTATATATGCCCCTCCCCTCCCCTCCCCAGTCATTTAAATGGGTAAATCCTTCCGGTCCAGAAGTGGTTAATTAATGACAATAGTATTGTTGAATCAAGAGGCTGATAGCAGAAATGTAAGCATTGCTCTGGCCTATAGGGAGTACAGGGGTGTTTGTTGAAGGGGTTAATGTTCTGAATTCTCTACACATGCTGCTGGCCATTCTGGCATTGAAATGTGTAATTACCATTTCTCATAGTGACAGGTGACAAATGTATTTTAAATACTTAAAGGGATTGTCTAATGGAAAGACTGTTACTGTGTCATGTAGCTGAAAACATATAGCATCCCAGGGACAGAGGGGCTGCGGGTATTATCTCTGAATGTCTTATTGATCAGCTGCCACAGACTCTAAATACCGACTGCGTCCCTACACCAATTTTATTTTTTTTTTTTCTTTTGCCTTTAATAGATTAGAGCTGGAGAGACGTTGTTAAAGAGTGACTCCATCCCAACTGATAATTCCGTTTTTGGAATTTCCCGGCGAATCAAACGGCTGAATACACAGATATAAAAAAACGTGCAATAAAAAATGACTATTAGATAAACATTAACCACTTCTAGACCAGAAGGATTTTCCCCCTTAATGACCAGGCCATTTTTTGCGATTCGGCACTGCGTTACTTTAACGGACAATTGCGCGGCCGTGCGACGCTCTACCCAAAAAAAAAAAAAAAAGATGGCCTTTTTTTACCCACAAATAGAGCTTTCTTTTAGTGGAATTTGATCACCTTGGCGATTTTTATTTTTTGCGCTATAAACAAAAAAAGAGTTCTGATAAAAAAAACAATATTTTTCACATTCTGCTATATATCTTTCCCAAAAAAATAAAATAAAAAATAAAAAATTTTGTAAGGCTAATTTGTATTCTGCAACATATTTTTTGGAAAAAAAAAAATCGCAATAAGCGGATTTTGATTAGTTTGCGCGAAAGTTATCTCACCTACAAACTAGGGGAAAGATTTATGTCATTTTTCTTTATTTATTTATTCTTTTACTAGTAATGGCGACGATCTGCAATTTTTAGCGGGACTCCTAACTGACATTTTTGACACTTTTGGGGGTACCAGTGACATTACTATAGTAATCAGTGCTAAAAATATGCACTGTTACTGTAATAATGACACTGGCAGGGAAGGGGTTAACCCAGGGGCGGAGCAAAGGGTTAAATGTAAGCCTAGGGGGTGTTTACTAACTGTAAGGGGAGGGGCTTGTGAAATGACTATAGAGACCTGTGATCCTATATAGAAGGATCACATGAGCTCTGTGATCATTTCAGAGAGAAGAACGGTCGGCTGTGTTTACAACAGCCGACCGTTTTTCTCTCCCAGCGGGGAGCGATCAAGGGTGGCCGGCAGCAATTGGTGCCGTTGGTCTCGTGAATCGGAATCTCTGCTACCTAATGGGGGCGGGAGCGCACCGCCACCGGCGTGCTCACCCCCTAGCACCACGTGCGCGACCGACGTAGGGGGATGGAGGGGCACAAGCCAGCCTGCCTCAGTAAAACTGCTGCGGGTGGTCGGCAAGTGGTTAAAGTGATGCTAAACCCTCTCATTTTATCCTCTTGCCGACCGCCCCACGCACATTTACTGTGGCAGAGCGGCCTCTCGGCGCATAATCAGGTACCTGTACGAGATCCTGCACTTCCAGGTCTCGGGGGAAGGAACGCACGCGCGCCGCCGCCATCCCGCTCCCGCTGTGATTTGACACAGCGGGAGCCAATCAGCGGGTCTCGATGCCTGCGGGCACTCACCGGAACCCGCCGACCGTTTGGGACAGAGGCAGAACAGCGATCTGCCCATGTAAACAAGGCAGATCGCCATTCTGTCAGTAGGGAAGGTAGTGATCCTGTATTTCTGCAAAGCAAGGACACGGATCTCTGCCTTCCCTTAGTAAAAGCACCTCCCACACACAGTAACCAAGCACATTTAAGCACTTAAAGCGGTTGTAAACCTCTGGTTACTTTTTATTTATTTATTTATTTTTGTTTTAGGACCTGCAAGGTAAAGGCCAATCCAGCTTCGTTCGGGACTCTAACCAGCCGACGGATGTGCTGGCTTGTTGCTTGGGTCTCCAGGTGGGACGGGACACCCAGGAAGAGCAGCAGAAGGCAGCGGGAGGGGGGACGCCCCCGAGTGGCTGCTTAGCCGCATTGGTTGTTATCATCAGAAAGCCAACTCTGAAAAACGGTACCGGGGTGATGCCTGCAGCTGCGTATCACCCCGTTATTACCACTTCTTCAAGGGAAGTGGCGCTGATCGCCGCCATTACTAGTAAAACAAAAATTCCATAAATCTATCCCAAAGTTTGTAGACACGATAACTTTTGCGCAAACCAATCAATATACATTTATTGGGATTTTTTTTACCAAAAATATGTAGCAGAATACAAATTGGCCTAAATTGATGAAGAAATTCGATTTTTTGCATTTTTTTTTTTATTGGATGTGTATTTTGTTTATAGTGCAAAAAAAAAAAAAAACGCAGAGGTGATTAAATACCAACAAAAGAAAGCTCTATTTGTGGGGGGAAAAAGACAGAAATGGTATTTGTGTACAGCGTCGCATGATCGCGCAATTGTCAGTTAACCACTTAAGCCCCGGAAGATTTTACCCCCATTCCGACCAGGGGGTATTTTGCGATTCGGCACTACGTGACTTTAACGGACAATTGCGCGGTCGTGCGATGCTGTACCTAAACGAATTTGGCGTCCTTTTTTTCCCACAAACAGAGCTTTCTTTTAGTGGTATTTGATCACCTGTGCGATTTTTTGATCACGCGCTATAAACAAAAAAAGAGCGTCAATTTTGCAAATATTTTTCAAATTTTTTTATATGAAATTCCCCAAAAAAAAAATTAAAAAAATCAAAATTTTTTTACTTTTTCGGCCAATTTGTTTTATGCTACCTATGTTTGGTAAAACATTGTTTTGGTTGGTTTGCGCAAAAGTTATCGCGTTTACTAACAAAGGGAAAGATTTCTGTCATTTTTGTTGTTTTTTTTTTTAATGAGTAATGGCGGCGATCTGCGATTTTTTTTGCGGTACTGCGACATTGGGGCGGACAGATCGGACCCTTGACTGACATTTTTGACACTTTTGGGGTTACCAGTGACATTTCTACAGTAACCAGTGCTATATATATGCACTGTTACTGTAAAAATACACTGGTAGTGAAGGGGTTAACTTTATTTGGGAGGGAGGGGCTGTGTGTATCCCTAGGGGCGTGCTTTCTACTGTGATTGGCTGGGGCTTGAGCTGTATGGACACTGATCAACGGATCTACATACTAGATCCGAGTGATCAGTATCCTAACAGCAAGGAGAATGACAGGTGGCTTGTTTACACAAGCTGCCTGACATTCTCCCTCTCCCCCGCCGATCGCCAAGTGATCACACGCGCGGGTGGGTCCGTGACCACGCGGGAGCGCGCCTCCGGGGGTGTGCGCTCGCTCCCTAGACCCTCACAGGCTAGTGACGTAGCCCTACGTCACTTTGCCTGTGAGGGGCTGACTGCCGACGTAGATCGGCGTTAGGCAGTCGGCAAGTGGTTAAAATAACGCAGTGCCGTATCACAAAACAATGGCCTGGATCTGAAGGGGGGTAAACCTTCTGTAGCTGAAGTGGTTAAGTTCTCTGTGCAGCTGATTTATTCACTTGCGGAGTATGCATCTTCTTTATCTTGTCCCCCCTCCCACCCACTGAAAGTCTGCATCTGCGATTGCTTAGCGTCACAAGTGTAGCGTATTTACGTGAGATGCCAAGCTGACAGGTGACATCGTCTGTCAAACCCACTCATTCAAGTCAATGAGGCTGTACCACAAACGCAACCTAAAATCTTGGCGTGCGGTTGTGGCGCATTAATCCCACTGCAAAAAAAAAGAGAAAAAAAGGGAATTTAGGAGGTGGCATGATTGCTTCCTGAATGTCTGACGCAGCTGATTGCTTTTTTCAGGAATGGACTAGCATGAACCTAGCCTTAAAGCGGTACTAAACTCAAAACCAAAAATGTCATATATTGCAGCTTATCAGTCATTAGATGTGGTGGCTGCTTTCATTTTCTTGGCTTTTTCCCCTTTGCTTTCACCTGGTGATCTGGCCAGTAACACACCTCCTGTATTAGTGAGACACAATTCAGTGGGAGGAATAGTGCCCCATCATTGGTGTCAGTGGGAGTAATAGTTCCCCATTGTTGGTGTCAGTGGGAGTAATACTGTCCCATCCTTGGTTTCAGTGGGAGGAATAGTGCCCCATCATTGGTGTCAGTGGGAGAAATAGTGTCCCATCATTGGTGTCAGTGGGAGGAATAATGCCCCATCATTGGTGTCAGTGGGAGTAATAGTGTCCCATTATTGGTGTCAGTGGGAGTAATAGTTCCCCATTGTTGGTGTCAGTGGGAGTAATAGTTTCCCATCCTTGGTTTCAGTGGGAGGAATAGTTCCCCATCAGTGGTTTCAGTAGGAGGAATAGTGCCCCATCATTGGTCTCAGTGGGAGGAATAGTGCCCCATCATTGGTATCAGTGGGAGGAATAGTGCCCCATCATTGGTGTCAGTGGGAGAAATAGTGTCCCATCCTTGGTGTCAGTGGGAGGAATAGTGCCCCATTGTTGGTGTCAGTGGGAGGAATAGTGTCCCATCATTGGTGTCAGTGGGAGGAATAGTGCCCCATCATTGGTGTCAGTGGGAGAAATAGTGTCCCATCCTTGGTGTCAGTGGGAGGAATAGTGCCCCATTGTTGGTGTCAGTGGGAGGAATAGTGTCCCATCATTGGTGTCAGTGGGAGGAATAGTGCCCCATCATTGGTATCAGTGGGAGGAATAGTGCCCCATCATTGGTGTCAGTGGGAGAAATAGTGTCCCATCCTTGGTGTCAGTGGGAGGAATAGTGCCCCATTGTTGGTGTCAGTGGGAGGAATAGTGCCCCATTGTTGGTCTCAGTGGGAGGAATAGTGTCCCATCATTGGTGTCAGTGGGAGGAATAGTGCCCCATCATTGGTGTCAGTGGGAGAAATAGTGCCCCATCCTTGGTGTCAGTGGGAGGAATAGTGCCCCATTGTTGGTATCAGTGGGAGGAATAGTGCCCCATTGTTGGTATCAGTGGGAGGAATAGTGCCTGTCAGGGTGCCAGAAAACCAGACCATGAAGATGCAAGTAAACTTAAAACAGTTTATTAGAGCAACAACAATAAACGCACAGCAAGAGTGAGGAGCAAAATCAGGAACAGCCAGGGTCAAGTTCAGAAGCGGGTAGTCATCCAAGCCGGGGTCGAGTCCAGTAGGTGGTAGTCTGCCGATGCCGGATCGTCTGCTGATGCGGGGTCGTCTGCCGATACGGAATCGAGAGCCATGAAAGTCGTCAGCCAAGCCAGGTCATGTACGGAGGAACAGGGAGAACAGAAGACTGCCAGAGTTGTATAAAGTACTCAAAACCCATACTTGAGTAAAAGTACAAGTGCTCGATCAAAAAGTGACTTGAGTAGAAGTGGAAGTGCTCGATCAAAAAGTGACTTGAGTAGAAGTACTAAAGTATTCAACATTTTTTGTACTTAAGTATTGCAAGTAGTTTTTTTTTTAAATTTTGCTACTCAAGTACTGAAAGTAAAAGTACCAGTAGTTTTGAAAAAAAAATTGCTACTCAAGTACTGAAAGTAAAAGTACAAGTACTGTGTTATGTAGTTATTAAAGAAAGAAGTCAAAAGTTTTAACATCATATTGTTTTTTATTATTTCAAATGCAGCTTTTATTTATACATACAGTAGCATTTATTTTCGTATGCGCTGATAATACACATGTTTTGAGCTTCATGAAACCTGCCATCTACTGTTCTGGCAGTGGTAATTTTTATAATTGTAACTAGTAACTATGCAGCACAAAAAAAAAAAAATATCGGAGTAGAAGTATTGAAATTATTGAAAAAATGTAGTGAAGTAAAAGTGGAAGTAGGAGAAAAAAATTCTACTCCAGGAAAGTACAGATACCGCCTTTCGGTACTTAAGTACAGTAGTGAAGTAGTTCTACTTAGTTACTATACATCTCTGAAGACTGCTAACACTGATGCACCTTGGAGCACAAACACAAGGGCAAGGACTGCAAGCCCTCAGGTGACATATACAGTATATAGTCAGGTGTGCAACATCATCACTGAGCGACGCCCAGGCAGCAGGAAGTGATGATGCAATCAGAATCTAAAAGAGGCAGCAGTCTGTACATGTCCAAGATGGCTGCCAACAGGAGGGCAAGGTAAGACCTTGACAGTGCCCTCCCCTCAACGACCCCTCCCCCGCAAAGCAAAAAACTATTTCTGAGAAAATGGAGCATGGAAAGTGCGGAGAAGGGTGGGAGCATGAACATCAGCGGAGGGATCTGAAAATGGCACCGACGTTGATGGAGCTTGAGAGGTCCTGCAAAGAAGAATGGGAGAAACTGCCCAAAAATAGGTGTGCCAAGCTTGTAGCATTATACTCAAAAAAGACTTGAGGCTGTAATTGGTGCCAAAGGTGCTTCAACAAAGCATTGGGCAAAGGCTGTGATAGTTACGTACATGGGATTTTTTATTCTTAATAAATTTGCAAATATTTAAAAAACGTCTTTTTTACGTTCATTATGGGGTATTGTTTGTAGAATTTTGAAGAAAAGAATGAATCTAATTTGGAATAAGGCTGTAACATAACAAAATGTGAAAATAGTAAGGCTCCGTTTCCACTATTGCGACTTGTTGTGCGACTTGACACATGTCAAGTCGCACAGCAAGTCAAAAGCCATTCATTTCAATTTGGCCCGTTCTAACTGCTGCGACTTCAGTCGCCGCGACTTGAAAAGTAGTTTGTGCACTACTTTTGGGCCGACTTCAGTGCGACTCGCTTCTCTAATGAGGGACAAGTCGCACTGAAAGCCGCAAACAACTTACACTACGAAGTCACGCTAGAAGTAGCATGACTTCGTAGCCGTGATAGTGGAAACGAAGCCTAAAGTGCTGTGAATACTTTCCAGATGCACTGTATAATGAGTAAATATGGCCGCCCTGTGTACATATATAATTAAATTATTACACGCAGAGAAAAAATCAGCTTTAATACATTGACACACACAGATATATAATTATTACATTACGGTAAACACGCCAACCATTTAACCACTTTAAGACCCCGTTCACACTGGGGCAACCTGTCAGGCGACCTGGTCACCTGACAGGTCGCCGTAGGTCGCCTGCCATAGAGAAGCTGTGGACCCGTTCTAATAGGAGCGACACAAGTCGCTCCGACTGAGAAAAAGGGTCCGGAGCTTCTTTGGGGCGACCCGGAGCGACCTGCATTGACTTCAATGATATGAAGTCCGTGCCGGCCGCTCCGAGGTCGCGGTGCGAGCTGCGCACCACGACCCATGAGGTCGTCCCGGCAAGTAGCGTCGCCCCAGTGTGAACGGGGTCTTACACTGCTCAGATTGCTGCTACTTCAGCAATGTGGCTCGTTATCATCCAGCGACGTAGACCTACGTCGCTGGAGTCCGCCCCTCGTGGGCGGCGCGCGCGCGCCGCCGGAGGCTCACTCCAGCTGTATTCAGTCACAGCGGGAGTCGGGCCAGGGGAGGAGCGGCGGCGATCGCCGCCGCTCTTCCCCGATCGTCGGGGAATCGAGTCTGGAGATCCGCCCGCTTGTGTAAACAGAGCGGGCGGATCTCCTCAGTGACAGGGAGTGACAGATCACAGTGTTCAGCATAGCTGAACATGCGATCTGTCCCTGTGTCACTCAGTCACCTCCCCCCACACGTTAGTAAGCACCAGGCATACATTAACCCCTCCCTCTCCAATAAAATTAACCCCTTCCCTGCCAGTGTCATTTTTACAGTAACAGTGCATATATATAGCACTGATTACTGCAGTAATGTCACTGGTACCCCCAAAAGTGTCAAAAATGTCAGTCAAGGGTCCGATCTGTTTGCCGCAATGTCGCAGTCCCACAGATCGCCGCCATTACGCGTTAAAAAAAAAACCACCAAAAATGACAAAAATCTTTCCCTTAGTTAGTAAACGCAATAACTTTTGCGCAAACCGATCAAAATACGCTTATTGTGATTTTTTTTTTACCAAACATAGGTAGCAGAAAACAAATTGGCCAAAAATTTTAAAAAAATTTGATTTTTACATTTTTTTGGGGGGGGGGGGAATTTCATATAAAAAAATGTTAAAAATATTATTTTTTCAAAATAAACGCTCTTTTTTTGTTTATAGCGCAAAAAGTAAAAATCACAGAGGTGATCAAATACCACCAAAAGAAAGTTTGTGGGAAAAAAAGGACGTAAATTTTGTTTGGGTACGGCGTCGCATGACCGCGCAATTGTCAGTTAAAGTCGCACAGTGCCGAATCACAAAAAGTGGCCTGGACGTAAGACAGCAAAATGCTCTAGTGGTAAAGTGGTTAAAATGTAAAACGCCGTGTCACAAGATGCCGGCCATTACCTTTGCTCTCCAGAAAATCCCCCTCCCACTTGTTTCCCCCCCCCCCCCGTGTTTGCCCGCAGCTCCATTTTAATGAGCGCCATTTCATCGATCGCTCACAGATACAAATGATGCTGATTTAGAAAGTGAAAAAAACAAGCCCATCAGATTCAGGATATATAAATAGCACGACGGCGACACCAAAACAGGGAACATCGGCGCGTTTCTTTGTGTTTTCCATAACTTGACCGGGCCGGGAAGTGTGGAATCATCACCTTTTAATATCAATAATTAACCAGCAAACAACAATTCTCAGAACACCAGCGTGCAGGAACAGCACCTCCAGGACACATGCATCAGTGATCCCACATCAACAATATGGAAAATAACCACCCCGGGGCCTCGCAGGGCGCCCGTGCTTTGCACCATCCTCCGACGGCCCTGGAATTATCCCCGTACGGGAACTGATGCTGCGATTTTACCACCGAGCGTAAGGCTGGGAGAACATGGATGTGACGTCACTTGCTGTGTCATGAGGATCAGATTTGCCAACGGTCCCTGATACCAAGGGCCCGGGCACACCATTGCATGCATTTCCGTTAGGACACTGAATGCATTTTTTAATGCAACACAAGACATGTTCATTTTACAAAATATGGAGCTGCATGCGCAGGGCATTCCTTTACTCATTCACTTAGCATCTCCGTGCTGTCCATCTCACCTAGCCTCCTCCTGTCTATATATATGTGCCCCATCAGCAGAGCCGCTGTTAGAAATCATGGGGCCCCGTACAGCCTACCTCACAGGGCCACCCCCCAGGTATGTGGGTGCAGGTGTCCAGCACCAAACACAGACAGTGTGCATTTGGGCCGTTTACCCTCACCTGCGTACCTGTCAAATTAGGACCTTTTGCTGTTTGTACAGTAGAGCAGGGGTGTCAAACTCAATTTAATCACGGGCTGCATCAGCATTATGATTGCCCTCAAAAGGGCCGGTTGTATGTGTAAGACTAGATGTCCAGAGCATCCCCTACTCTTACATAAGACTTCATGAGCCTCTTCACCATCAGAGGTTGAATCCCACACCTTCGCTTACATCACAGTGCACCCCCCCCCCCCCTTACCTTGTGCTGCTATTGGGAGAAAGCTGGAGGTGTTGCTGGAAAGCAGAAAGTACAGAGTCTGGAGGAGGACCGGAGGAGGGCAGGAGAGGTGCAAGGGCCACATAAAGTGACCTGGAGGGCCAGATTCAGACGTCAGGCTTTGTGTTTGACACATGTGCCATAGAGTAACAGGTGGCTCTAGCTGCATGAACAAACCACTCATTCACATGGTCAGAGTACCAAAGGATTAAGGGCATAGATTCCTCAATACTTTTTCAGCTGCCCTGCAGAATAAATGAATAGGAAAAGTTCTGTACATAAGCTCCTTGTTCATTCACAAACAGAAGCATAGCAAACACAGTTTAGTATGCTTTACTTATAAATAAACAGAGGGAAGATCGTTACTCATTGCTTACTGTGTTCATTCAAGAAATGAAGGGGCCAGTAAATATGACATCTTTAATGGTCCCCCCTGCTCACCATCCAGACACCTACCAGGTGATTGGAGCTGCAGGAAGGGAGGGTCAGATTGTGGTGGGGGGGGGGGGGGGGTAGGCAGATGAAGGGGGGGGACACAATTACTGGAAGCAAGTGGGAGGGAGAGGAGGAGGAGATTGTTGCCATGCAGGGGAAGTCACAGGAGATCGGTTCCAGTAATTGCTTCCCACCCTGCCGGTCTAGTGAACTGCCATAAAGCTGTATGGGCCTCTCGTTGAACAAATAGATCCTGGGACCTGTATAGGAGGACTGGTGCTACCCCCTTGTCAGCGGCTCTGAGCAGCAACAAATCGTTGCCCAGACTGGGCTTGCTGATGGTGACAATGGTGAAACCTTCCTGCACAATGCATGCCAGCATGGCCACCTACAGTCTATACTGGAAGCCTGTGTGACAGGGTGACAACATGGGGAGCGATTGGAGGACAAGGATAGAACGCTGCCACCCAGCGAAGGAAAATCCGATGCCATTTCAGTGAAAGCTGCATATTTGAAAATAGTGAAAGCTGCTTTTGAAATTATTTTAGCATGTTAGATTTTATTTATTTCCTTGGGGTGCATGTTTGCATTTTAAAGCGGAGTTCCACCCTGGGAAAGTTTTTTTTAATAAAAATACCCCCGGAACAGTCAGGGCTAGTGCATTCCACAATGGCTAGCCTCTGATCTGTCCCGGGTTGCACTTACCTTTTAGAAGAAATACTTACCTTGAAAATGTATTCTCCAGCGCTGCCATCTCAGGTGTGGGCAGCTTGAAGCCAGCGCGATCCTCTTCTGTGTCCTCTTCCGTCCTCTTCGGTCCCACGATGCACTGCACCGGCCCCGCCGTCACTTCCGGTGCCGCAGCGTCATCCCTGCACAGCTTCTGGGCATGCCCAGAAGCTGTTTAGCAAGGTATGACGGCGCCTGCACCGGAACTGACGTCGGGGCCGGTGCAGGCGCATTGATTCCTGGGAGCGATGACGTTCAGCTCCCAGGAATCGTTGCAAGCCAGGAAGTGACGAATCGCCGTGGCCGCCGAGGGGAGGAAGAGGAAGTAAGGTAAGTGTATTTTCTTCTAAACCAGGTAAGTAAAAAAAAAAAAATTGCGATTATCCATTTGTTTTTCAGGTGACCCGGAGCAAGAAGATGGAGGTAAGTATAATTTTAGGGTGGAACTCCGCTTTAACTAAAAACTATCCTCCAATGAATATAGAAGCATCGGAAATTCATATGACTCATGCCAAGGTCCTGTAGAACCCAAGAAAAAAAGGCCAAGTTAATAGGCATAGAAGGTGTGCAGACCTGGAAACCTGGAATATTAATGGCCACTGCAGATTACAGAGCAGGGATGGTGGTAACCTTTCATAATGGGCACAGAAGGTGTACAGGTCTGGGAACCCAGCACAGGGATAGTGGGGACCCCTTACAATGGGTAAGGTGAACAAACCTGGGAACCCAGCACAGGGATGGTGGGAGCCCATCATAAAGGGCACAGCAGAAGTATAGACTTGGTAACCCAGTGTGGGATGGTGGGAACCTTTATAATGGGCACCAGAGGTGTACAGATCTGGGAGCCAGGCACAGGGATGATGAGAACCTCTCATAATGAGCACCACAAATAAAGACCTGGGAGTTCAGCACAGGGGTGGTGGGAGCTTCTCATAATAGGCACAGAAGGTGTACAGACCTGGGAACCCAGCACATAGATGGTGGGAACCTCTCATAATAGGTACAGCAGGTACAGATCTAGGAATTTAGATCAGGGATGGTGGGAACCTCTCGTAATGGGTACAGCTGGTACAGATCTAGGAACTGAGATCAGGAATGGTGGGGACCTCTTATAATGGGCTCAGCAGCTGTACAGACCTGGGAACTCAGTACAGGGATGGTGGGAACCCTTCATAATGGGTACAGCAAGCAATCAGACCTGGAAACTCAGCAAAGGGAAGGTAGGAACCTCTGGAAATGAGCACATCATGTATACAGACCTGGGAATTCAGAACAGGGGTGGTGGGAACTCCTCATAATGGGCACAGCAGGTGCACACACCAAGGACTCAGCAGAAATGGTGGGAACCCCTCATAATAAGCAAAACAGGTGTGCAGGTCTGGCAACTGAGCTCAGAGATGGTGGGAACCCCTCATAATAGGCATAGCAAGTGTGAAGATCAAGGAACTCAGTGCAGGGATGATAAGACTCCCTCATAATGGGCACATAAGGTGTACAGAATAACTCAGTGCAGAAATGATGAGAACCCCTTATAATGGGCACAGCAGGTATACATACTTGGGAACTCAGCACAAGGACAGTGGAAGACCCTTAATCATTCATTAGTACAGGCAGGCACATACGGAGAATCACCGGTACCAAGGCTATCTATAGGTCATGAATGGGTATCATGACCCTGAATGGTGTATAACCTAAACCATTCTAGAGCCTGCCTCAATATACTTACATTGGACTATTTGGAAGTATATAACCCGGCATCGTTTGGCATGCTCCCTATTCCTTAACAAGGTGGACTCTATGTGGGAGTCGGACAAGTGTGTCCCTAGGGGAGCTAAATAAATTATAACACAAGAGCCCGGTTATCATGTTCTCCCTGGCCCTGTGAACCAGGAAGAGGAAATAAATCCTTACAGAGGACAGGATGGAATGATTGTCACCGTTATACGGGGGTTCCATATTATCCATTTAGGAGAGCACTATAAACAAAGCGTGTCACCTGTAATTGTATACCTGACCATAGGGACCGTGATTCTCCCTACCTGTCATCTTAATCTCCATATACAGCAAGAAATATCGGTATTGCTCGGTCTCTCTGGCCCTGATGAAGCCTGATGCGAAACGCATTGGCTCATTGGGACCCACAAACCGAATATCACCAAAGACTTCTAGCACCAACATCAGCTTGAGGCATGTATTGCTCCCATAACAGGGAGATATTTCTGTGCTGTGGTTTTTAACCACTTAAGCCCCAGAAGATTTTACCCCCTTCCTGACCAGGGGTTTTTTTGCAATTTTTTACTGCGTGACTTTAACGGACAATTGCGCGGTCGTGCGACGCTGTACCTAAACGAATTTCACGTCCTTTTTTTCCCACAAACAGAGCTTTCTTTTGGTGGTATTTGATCACCTGTGCGATTTTTTGATCATGCGCTATAAACAAAAAAAAGAGCGTAATTTTTGCAAAAATAACAATATTTTTAACTTTTTTTTATATTTTCGGCCAAATTGTTTTATGCTACATATGTTTAGTAAAAAAAATTGCAAAAAGCGTATTTTGATTGGTTTGCGCAAAAGTTATCGCGTTTACTAACAAAGGAAAAGATTTTTGTCATTTTTGGTGTTTTTTTTTAACGAGTAATGGCGGCTATCTGCGATTTTTTTTGCGGGACTGCAACATTGCGGCGGACAGATTGGACCCTTGACTGACATTTTTGACACTTTTGGGGGTACCAGTGACATTACTGCAGTAATCAGTGCTATATATATGCACTGTTACTGTAAAAATGACACTGGCAGGGAAGGGGTTAACTGTATTGGACAGGGAGGGGTTAAGTGTGTCCTAGGGGCGTGATTCTAACTGTAGTGGGACAATGCTATTGGTGTAAAAACAAAGATCATACTATGTAGCAGTGTTAATTTTGGCAGCAAATTTCAATTTAGTTTTAGTCTTAGTCTTAGGACTAAAATGGCATTTTAGTTTTAGTCCTATTTTAGTCTTCTGCAAGTGTTTTAGTTTTAGTCGTATTTAGTAGACTAAAACTCCAGTACATTTTAGTCGACTAAAACGCCCTACATTTTAGTCGACGAAAACTCATTTTAGTCATCTATAATCAAATGGGTGTATTTCAATTGTAATTTGTAATGCATTATTTTAAGCATTTCTCTACAATTTCCAAACTCATTATATACTACTGCTGGTCCTGGAGTGAAAAATCTAATATGTTATTATTTATGCTTTGAGCATGCACCAGTGTTAATTTTTGGCAGCAAATTTCGATTTAGTTTTAGTTATAGTCTTTTGACTAAAATGCCATTTTAGTTTTAGTCGTATTTTAGTCTTAAGACTAAAATGCCATTTTAGTTTTAGTCGTATTTTAGTCATCTGAATTGTGTTAGTCGACGAAAACGTTTTAGTCGGTTTTAGTCGACGAAATTAACACTGCTATGTAGAACCGTCTGATCTTCATTTTTACACAGGGGAGAATGACAGGCGGCTTGTTTACATAAGCCGCCCGCCTTTCTCCCACTCTACCGACGATCGGCGAGTGACCGGCGGACATCGGGTCCGCCGGTCACACGCCCGCACTCCTCCCTGAACCAGCCGAGGCGGGCGCGCGCCTCAGCGGGCACGCGCTCGCCCGCTATTGGCTCTAATAGCAGTGACAGGCGAGCGACGTAGACCTACGTCACTCTGCCTGGCCGGGGCTGACTGCCGCAGTAAATATACTGTGCGCAGTCGGCAACCGGTTAATATATGTCTTATATATGAGGGATGTTTTATATGTTTATCATACATCCCCCATTGTATACAACTTTCTTTTAAGATTTATCAATAAATGATTTCATTTTAATGTATTGGTTCTCTGGTCTTCCTTCTCCAAAATTAGCCTGGAAACCCCTACTTTGTCTCTAGATAATTGTTGTTGTGTATATTGGGGCATGGGCTTACTTTTACGGTAAACTTTTTGTATTCATTAGTACACATAATGATTATCACGCAGATAAGGTTATTCAATTGTTAGAGGTTGTTCAATTATCAGAGCTTGCACGTCATAAACAAAGCTATCTCCCGGATTCTGGTCAGGTTTGGCTGGTGTGACTTCAAAGAAGGTGAAAAGTTAAAAGGCTTCATATTCTGGGAAGCTCTGATAATAAGTGACCTACACCAGACCTAAAGGCCACCACATGCAGTAAACTCCTGTTTAAACGTAAATAGACCTATAGATTCCCAATGAGACACAAAGGCACAATAACATCATCACTGACAGGAGAGAGGATTAAGCGTCCCCAAACTAGTAAAAGTCAGTTAAATTCACTGGTGACTCACTAAGCCCCTTAGATAAGATAACGATTAAAACATAAAAACAAAAGTTTCCCCGTCCCAGGATCTCAGACTTTCTTTGCTGGAGTTTTACGAGAAAATTTTTCCATCCCAGCCGCCCATTGTATTTGGAAGATTTCGTAAGTGTGATGTTATGAACATGGCCACTGTGAAGGCAAATATTATCACCGAAAGTCAAAGAATTTCCCCAATTCTGGGTTGCCACCTGAACAGGAATAGAGGGGAAATCTTCTAATAGGGACACTAGTTCTGGTCATAACCAGGGGTTACATTATGGGATTCATTGCTGCCTATCAGTAGGAAGAATTCTCCTTACATTGGAGGTCAGTGGGAAGAATGCTCCTTACATTGGAGGTCAGTGGTAAGAATGCCCCTTACATTGGTGATCAGTGGGAAAAACGTTCCTTACGTTGGTGGTCAGTGGTAAGAATGCCCCTTACTTTGGGGGTCAATGGGAAGAATGCCCCTTACATTGGTGGTCAGTGGGAGGAATGCTCCTTACCTTGGTGGTCAGTGGGAAGAATGCTCCTTACATTGGAGGTCAGTGAGAAGAATGCTCCTTACATTGGAGGTCAGTGGGAAGAATGCTCCTTACATTGGAGGTCAGTGAGAAGAATGCTCCTTACATTGGTGGTCAGTGGTAAGAATGCCCCTTACATTGGTGGTCAGTGGGAGGAGTGCTCCTTACATTGGAGATCAGTGAGAAGAATGCTCTTTACATTGGAGGTCAGTGGTAAGAATGCCCCTTACATTGGTGGTCAGTGAGAAGAATGCTCCTTACATTGGAGATCAGTGAGAAGAATGCTCTTTACATTGGAGGTCAGTGGTAAGAATGCCCCTTACATTGGTGGTCAGTGGGAAGAATGCTCCTTACATTGGTGGCCAGTGGGAAGAATGTCCCCTTATATTGGTTTACAGTGGGGAGAATGCCCCTTACATTGGTGGTCAGTGGTAAGAATGCCCCTTACATTGGTGGTCAGTGGTAAGAATTCTCCTTGCATTGGTGGTCAGTGGTAAGAATGCTCCTTACATTGGTGGTCAGTGGGAAGAATGCTCCTTACATTGGTGGCCAGTGGGAAGAATGTCCCCTTATATTGGTTTACAGTGGGGAGAATGCCCCTTACATTGGTGGTCAGTGGTAAGAATGCTCCTTACATTGATGGTCAGTGGGAAGAATGCTCCTTACATTGATGGTGCTACTTCAGACAATGTTTTCATTGCTGCCTATCATTTCCTGGTGATTACCAGAGCAAAACGAATAAGTGCACTTTGTCTGAAAGAACACTTCTCCTTTAAAGCTGAACTCCAGTCTGAATTTTTATTGCCTCTTTTAAAAAGCAATCTCCTACTGTAACCAAATCTCTCTGTATCTTCCATATATTCGCAGCAGAGCCTGAATAAACCAGTTTGAATGAAGGCATCCACAGGGCTTGATGAAGGATAAGGATGTTTTTTTTGTCATTCCAGAATGTGTTGTACATGAAAGTGATTGAAATAAGGTACTCGGGTCCTGGTAGTAACAATAGTAAACTCTAGACCAGCCTTTCTCAAGCTTTTGAACATGGAGCAACCCTAAATAACATTCAGGTTTCAGGGAACCCCTGCCAATAATTACTTTATCTACAACTCATAGTATATTAGTGTGATGATCAATGAGAAGAATGCCCCTTACATTGGTGGTCAGTGGGAAGAATGCTCCTTACATTGGAGGTCAGTGAGAAGAATGCTCCTTACATTGGAGGTCAGTGAGAAGAATGCTCCTTACATTGGAGGTCAGTGGGAAGAATGCTCCTTACATTGGAGGTCAGTGAGAAGAATGCTCCTTACATTGGAGGTCAGTGAGAAGAATGCTCCTTACATTGGAGGTCAGTGGGAAGAATGCCCCTTACATTGGAGGTCAGTGGGAAGAATGCCCCTTACATTGGTGGTCAGTGGGAGGAATGCTCCTTACATTGGAGGTCAGTGAGAAGAATGCTCCTTACATTAGTGGTCAGTGGTAAGAATGCTCCTTATATTGGAGGTCAGTGGGAAGAATATCCCTTACTTTGGTGGTCTGTGGGTGGATTTTTCTTACATTGGATGTCAGTGGGAAGAATGCTCCTTATATTGGAGGTCAGTGAGAAGAATGTCTGTCAGGGAATCAATACCCTGCGCAGGTGCACTGGCGCCGCCAACCGGCGAATGCCTATGCGCTTGCGCGTACGAAGAGGCACCTTTAATAGCTAGAGGCTACCTTACAATAGCTCAAGGCTACCTTGCAGTAGTTCGAGGCTACCTTGCAGTAGTTCGAGGCTACTTTGGAATAGTCAGAGGCTACCTTGGAATAGTCAGAGGCTACCTTGGAATAGTTAGAGGCTACCTCAGTATAGCTCGAGGCTACCAAATTGGCCTATTTCAACACAGCTGTCACTACAGGAAGTTGCTGTGTTATCTTCAGCTCTCCTGTTTCCTGTGCCTGTTTGTATTCTGCTGTTCCTGTTTACCTGACCCGGCTTGTCTTTGGATTCTGATTACTTGCTGCCTTGACCTTGGTTTGTCCTGACGATTCTCCTGCCTGATCCTGATCTGTTTATCCGCTACCGGCTATTGGTCCTGGACCTGATCCTGGCTCCACCAGGGAATCCGGGGGACCGCGATCTGGTGTTAGCAAGCAGCCAAATCCATCCCCACCATCTGGGGCCCTGGTGAAAACCGGCTAACACTTAGACTCCGCACCTCTGGTGAACCTGTGCCACGCCAGTTACCCGGTAAGCCACTCCTCTTACGTCAGGCTCTGCCACATTACCCCGTGACAATGTCCCTTACTTTGGTGGTCTGTGGGTGGATTTTTCTTACATTAGAGGTCAGTGGGAAGAATGTTCCTTACTTTAGAGGTCAGTGGGAAAAATGCTCTATACATTGGAGGTCAGTGGGAAGAATGTACTTACTTTGGTGGTCTTTTACGTGTCACTTTTGAAGCCATTGGTTTGCAATCGCTATACTTCTTCACATCCTCGCCCTCGTCTCATTCCTGTGGGTAATCATGAGGAGTATGAGGTTAGCAGCATCTTGGATTCTTGTTTGTTCCGAGGTCAGGTTCAATAACCTGTAACCTGGTGCACTGGAAGGGTTATGGTCCCGAGGAGCGCTCCTTGGTTCCCTCCACTGATGTTAATCCTCCCCCCCTTCTCTGCACTTTCCATGCTCGCTTTCCTCAGAAACCGTTTTTTGCTCTGCGGAGGAGGGGCCGTTGAGGGGAGGGTACTGTCAAGGTCTTACCTTGCCCTCCTGTTGTCAGTCATCTTGGACATGTGCAGACTGCTGCCTCTTATAAATTCTCATTGCATCATCACCAGTGTTGGTCATCTTACTTTAAAAAAGTAATTAGTTACAGTTACAAATTACTTTTCCCAAAAAGTAATTGAGTTACTGACTCAGTTACCACATTGAAAAAGTAATTAGTTACTCAGCAAAGTAACTGTGACTTTTTTTACTATTCTATAATGCAATTACGTTCTATGAGATCTTTAATAGTGGTGGTGGTGTGGCACACTGTGGGGGTCTAAGTCCTAAATCCTCCTGACTGTGAGTAACTGTATTTTGTTTTGTTTTTTGGTACCTGCTGCCTGGAGTGGCTGGCTGTTGGTGGTGTGGCACACGAGTGGTGGCAGTGTGGCACACTGATGGTGGTGGCGGTGTGGCACACTGGTGGTGGCGGTGTGGAACACTGGTGGTGGTGGCGGTGTGGAACACTGGTGGCGGCGGTGTGGCACACTGGTGGTGTGGCACGCTGCTGGTGGTGGTGTGGTGGGTGGTGGCTGGTGGGTGTCTGAGACCTGACTCCTGACTGTCTGTGACTGACGGTGAGGTTTTTTTTTTTTTTGGTACCTGCTGTGCTTGCTGGTGGTGGTGTGGCCTCTGGCCTGGCAGGCACACTGTTGTCCGGGTCCCTCTGGCTCCGTCCTCCTGCAGGCCTCAGGCCTGCCTGTCTGTGCCTCTCCCCTCTTCTGGGCTGGCTGTGTGCGTTGCACCATTGGTGGACTGGTGGTGGTGGACTTTCTGCTGCCCAGTGCCCTGTGGTGGTGGGGGAGTCTCCTGGACTATATTGTTTTGTAAGTAACTGCCACTGGTTGTTTTATATATATTTTGCCAGTCTGGCAAAAGTAAGGTCCCCCATAGATCCCCCTTCAGTGCAGGCCAGGGCAGGTCTCCTGTAGATCCCCTTTAGTGCAGGCCAGGGCAGGTCCCCCATAGATCCCCTTTTAGTGCAGGCCAGGGCAGGTCCCCCATAGATCCCCCTTTAGTGCAGGCCAGGGCAGGTCCCCCATAGATCCCCCTTTAGTGCAGGCCAGGGCAGGTCCCCCATTGGTCCCCCTTTAGTGCAGGCCAGGGCAGGTCCCCCCATAAATCCCCACTTTAGCGCAGGCAGGTCGCCCATAGATCCCCCTTTAGTGCAGGCCAGGGCAGGTCTCCCGTAGATCCCCCTTTAGAGCAGGCAGGTCCCCATAGATCCCGCTGTAATGCAGGTAGGTCCCCCATAGATCCCCCTTTAGAGCAGGCCTGACCAGGGTGAGGGTCCCCCATATTTATCCCCCATAGATCCCCCTTTAGTGCAGGCAGGTTCCCCCATAGGACTCCCTTGCCTTCTCTAAAGGGGGATGTATAAATATGGGGGACCCTCACCCTAGCCTGCTCTAAAGGGGGATCGGTGGGGAACCTGGGATGGCTGACCTGTCTGCTCTAAAGGGGGATTTTTAAATATGGGAGACCCTCACCCTGGCCTAGGCCTGCTCTAAAGGGGGATCTAGGGGGGACCTGGGATGGCTGACCTGCCTGCCATTGCCTGCTCTAAAGGGGTATTTATAAATATGGGGGACCCTCACCCTGGCCTAGGCCTGCTCTAAAGGGGGATCTAGGGGGGACCTGGGATGGCTGACCTGCCTGCCATTGCCTGCTCTAAAGGGGTATTTATAAATATGGGGGACCCTCACCCTGGCATAGGCCTGCTCTAAAGGGGGATCTAGGGGGCTCTAAAGGGGTATTTATAAATATGGGGGACCCTCACCCTGGCCTAGGCCTGCTCTAAAGGGGGATCTAGGGGGGGACCCCCTAGATCCCCCTTTAGAGCAGGCCTAGGCCAGGGTGAGGGTCTCCCATATTTATAAATACCCCTTTAGAGCAGGCAACCCCCTAGATCCCCAATTAGAGCAGGCTTAGGACAGGGTGAGGGTCCCCCATATTTGTAAATACCCCTTTAGAGCAGGCAATATCAGACAGGTCAGCCATCCCAGGTCCCCCCTAGATCCCCCTTACAGCAGGTCAGGGTGACATTCCCCCTTAAAGCAGGGCAAGCAGGGTTCCCAGACCTCCAGTCCAGTGAGTCCACCACAACCTTACCTACCGTTACAGTCCTCCTGTTCTTCTCCCGCGCTGGACAGTCAGTCACAGAGAGATCACTGCGCAGCCGCGCACGCAGGTCTCTCTCCAGTCTCCACCACCACTCGACTTTGTGGGCGGTGCCACTGCTAAGAGCTAGAGCTGAACAGGAGGCGAGAGCGGACAACCCGAGGGAGGCCTGAGGCTCCGCCCCCGAGCGATCGCATCAAGGAGGATTGATCCGATTTCAGCAGACGGCACTGGGCAGAGTGAGACTAGTTTCGGCGCGGCGGACACTGCAAGGACCGTTCACGGACACCAGTGTCCGTGTGCAGACACCTTGCCGACCCTGGGGGAATACAATTACATCTACTGCCTCTAGTGGCGGTAGATGTAATTGCGGTAACGCAGCCGAAAGTAGCGGCAACGGCGTTACAGGGACAGGACGAGTAATCTGATAGATTACTCGTTACCCTCAAAAGTAACTGCGTTAAGTAACGCCATTTACTTAAACGCAGTTACTACCAACACTGATCATCACTTGCCGCCTGGGTGTCGCACAGTAGATGATGCTGCACACCTGACTTTATCTATCACCTGATGGGTTGCAGTCCTTGCGTTTGTGCTCCAAGGTGCATCTCTGCTAGCAGTCTTCTGTTCGTGTTCCCCCGTGTATGACCTGGCTTGGCTGACGACTCTCCTGGCTCTCGACCCTGCATCGGCAGACGACCCCGCATCGGTAGACTACCCGCTTCTGGACTCAACCCTGGCTTGGATGACTACCCACTTCTGGACTTGACCCTGGCTTGTTCCTGCTCTCACTTCATCACTCTTGCTGTGAGTTTATTGTTGTTTGCTAAAATAAACTGCTTTATTTTACCTGCATTCCCGAGTGGTCTGGTTTCCTGGCACCCTTACACAATGCCTCGGTTGTTTAGTTTGAAACCCTGGAAGGAGGAAGTGAAGAGAGAGAGAGAGAGAGAAAGTCTCAGCCACATATCCTATACATGCTGCTAAACTTCAAGCAAAAAGATCCTAGTATAAACTACTAGGCAAAGACTAGTAGTTGTGCTGACTCTGAGTTCCAGTGCCACACCATACTTCCTGCTGGTGAGAAGCTCCATTCCAGGATGGTTGGACAACAGTTAGGGTCTCCCCATGACTGCAGATCTTGTCTTCAGGTCTCCAGCACAAAGACAGACGCCTAATCATCCTCAGGGGCCTCTGCAACTGGACTTTTATACAATATTCATCTGGAGGTATCTCTTTTAATAACTATATATACCTGAGATAATGTGCATAAGTCTACCAGAACTACTATTGGGCGCTTTGAATGTTTGGACTGTTCATAAGATCTTCTTATATAAAGCTTGTATTATTTATATAAGGGTGGGCAGTTACTGTACAGGCATACCCCACTTTACGGACACTCACTTTATGTACACATGCGAGTACGGACACAGCTTGGCCAGCTTGGCATGGCACTACTCCCAGTTTTTAACATTGGCATCTATGGGAAATCTTGGTCAGTGTGGCATGGCACTGCTACCGGTTTTTAACATCGGCATCTATGGGAAATCGTGGTTAGCTTGGTAAGGCACTGCTCCATTGTCTAACATTGGTGACTATGGGAAATCTTGGTCCGCTTAGTAAGATACTGCTCCCTGTCTAACATTGGCGTCTATGGGAAATTTTGGTCAGTGTGGCATGGCACTGCTGCCGGTTTTTTAACATCGGCATCTATGGGAAATCACGGTTAGCTTGGTAAGGCACTGCTCCATTGTCTAACATTGGTGACTATGGGAAATCTTGGTCCGCTTAGTAAGGCACTGCTCCCTGTCTAACATTGGCGTCTATGGGAAATATTGGTCAGCTTGGCATGGCACTGCTCCCGAACCATAAGTGACAGGGACACCAAACTTAGGGAGCACTGAGAGGGGACCCAGAACTACAACATATCCTATTTTGTGGTCGGCCAGTTTGCCTTGGTAATCTACCATGTCATAGATTAAAGTAGATTGAAGTAGATTACCATGGTAGATTAAAGTGCAATGTGTATATAAGTACGATAAAACCTAATTATACTATCTGGTGTTACCAGATATTTTTGCACATAAGATTGTTGCTTTCATCCTACCTAGCTTCATGTCTGTGAATGTGTCTTCACTCTCCAGGGGTCTCTCTCTGCTCTGCTGTGGCAGCCGGCGAGGTGCTGCCGAGAACGAGTGCCTTCGATTAAAAAAAAATGGTGCCAGGAGGCGCCATTACGTAACTGCGCATGCGCCCGGCCGAGCTTGTACAAGCTTTCCTAAGCTCGGCAGGTGTCAGAACGGCGCTTGCGCAGTTACAATGTCGGCCCGCAACCATTTTTTTTTTTACGGCATTAGCTGTCCATATACGGGCAGCCCGAATAACGGGCGCTTTCCGGGACAATGTAAATTACCCGGGAAAGGCTCCTATTTGCTGGGACTGTCCTGGCAATAATGGGACAGTTGGCAAGTATGTGGTTGCAGTAGTTCTTCTGCTCCCAATTACTTTGATTAGATGACTGGTTAGTTTCCCAGGACATGAGTGAGTGTGGAAAAAAGGAACCAGAGAAGGCAAAATATAAGCAGGTTAAACTTCAGCTTTAAGGGCCCGTTCACACTAGTGATTGAGGGGTAGTAAAACCCTTGCGATGGAGCTACACTTTTACCTCCCTCCAACCATTCCCCCTTTGGCTTCAGAGACAGCGGCTGGGGGTGAACACATGCTGCCGTGGCAGGAATTATAACCCATATCAGGGTTGCGGCACACTAGTGAGGGGCACAAGGGGTTAAAGCAGGTGGTGAGAAGGCGAATACGCGAACCGCTCTTCAGAGACCAAAGTGTGTGTGTTTGGGCCCTAAATGTAAGTTTTAGCTTACCGCCATAAATAAGGTGACGAGATTTTTTTAATTAAATCAGGGGACATATTTTTTATTTTTTTATTGGCAAATGGCACAGGACTACATAATACACAGAGCACCGGGCTCAGGATTGGATAATACACAGAGCACTGAGCTCAGGATTGCATAATACACAGAGCACAAGGCTCAGGATTGGATAATACACAGAGCACTGAGCTCAGGATTGGATAATACACAGAGCACTGGGCTCAGGATTGGATAATACACAGAGCACTGGGCTCGGTATTGCATAATACACAGAGCACTGGGCTCAGGATTGCATAATACACAGAGCACTGGGCTCAGGATTGCATAATACGCAGAGCACTGGGCTCGGGATTGCATAATATACAGAGCGCTGGGCACAGGACTACATAATACACAGAGCGCTGGGCACAGGACTACATAATACACAGAGCGCTGAGCACAGGACTGCATAATACACAGAGCGCTGGGCACAGGACTGCATAATACACAGAGCGCTGGGCACAGGATTGCATAATACACAGAGCACTGGGCACAGGACTGCATAATACACAGAGCGCTAGGCACAGGACTGCATAATACACAGAGCGCTGGGCACAGGACTGCATAATACACAGAGCGCCGGGCACAGGACTGCATAATACACAGAGTGCTGGGCACAGGACTGCATAATACACAGAGTGCTGGGCACAGGACTACATAATATACAGAGCGCTGGGCACAGGACTACATAATACACAGAGCGCTGGGCAGAGGACTGCATAATACACAGAGTGCTAGGCACAGGACTGCTGTTTCTCAACCAGCATGGGATATCCTGTCTACATTAATCCAGCCCTGAAACCGGGGACAGTGTCCTAAATCCGGGGACTGTCCCCGGGAATCGGGGACATCTGGTCATCCTAGCCATATACAGAGGAAGAACATGCAAACTCCATGCAGATTGGGAGCAATGATCCCAGATCTCCAAGGCATGCACACTAGTCGTCCAGGCTCTTGCAGTCTTTGGTTCCGGCCCTGGGTGAGGGTCGAGAAGGAGACAGATGATGGCTGAAGAGGGACAGATGTAAAAAAAAGGAAATATCAGCAAGTCAGGAGATCCATTAAGATCAATAATGCATCTTCAGACTCCATTTCCTGTGAGCCCCAGCTGGAGACGTCCCCTGGGAGGCCCGGACATAAAAATAATCTCTGCCAAGAAAACAAATCCTACTGTAAGGCTTCTGGGAGAGCGGGCAGGGAGGGGGGAGAGCATTATCGGGTGGCAGCGCCATGCTCTGAAGGACACCTAGGTGCAATCTTCAAGATGCTTATATAATGCATTTCAGATGCCATACCTTAAAGCTGAACTCCGGGGAAAATCTAAAGCTACCCTTGCAAAGTGGCTCCCCTGCACTGCAAGGGGTTCAATGCTTACTTTTCTCTAGGGCACCCTAAAAAGCAGTTTTACTTATCATATACTATGATGCCGTTGGCTTCCTCCGCTCCATAGGACCAATGAAGCTCAGCCAATCGACGACAATATCATTGTGTACAATGCAGGCCCAACAGTCCTACATTGCAAGTGAGGATGACAAGGGCCCGCCCACAACGCAGAGCATCGGAGGGAAGAAAAGAGCGCCGACTGCTGAGGAGATGAGAGATAAGGTAAGCAAAGCTGCTTTTTAATGATGCCATAGAACAGGGGCCCCCAAACGTTTCAGTACGAGGGCCACATTGTATATTTCACAAATCGTCACAGGCAAAAATAAAAAACTGTTTTATAAATTAATGAATACAATTAAAATGAATGAATTGACATTCTATGAGATACAGTATGACCTCATATCAGAAGCCCCATCACCCCTCCCCTTACATAACAGAATTCCCCAGGGTTCCCATCAGAGTCTCCCCTTACATCAGGGTCCCCATCAGAGTCTCCCCTTACATCAGGGTCCTTATCAGAATCTCCCTTTGCCCCAGGGTCCCTCAAAGAGTTTCCCCATACATCAGGTTCCCCAATAGAGCCTCATCTTACATCAGGGTTCCCCTCAAAATCCCCTTTAAATCAGGGTCCTTATCAGGGTCTCCCTTTGCACCAGGGTCCCTCACAGATTGCCCCCCCTACATCAGTTTCTTCATCAGAGTTCCCCCATACATCAGATTCCCCAACAGAGCCTCTCCTTACATCAGGGTTCCCCTCATCAGGGTCCCAATCAGAGTCTCACCTTATATCAGTGTCCCTATCAGAGTACCCCCATACATCAGGGTCTTCATCCGAGCTTCCCAATGCAATAGGGACACTATCAGAGTTCCCACTTACATTAGGGTCCACATCATTGTTTCCCCACACATCAGGGGCCCAATCACAGCCCCCCTTACATCAGGGTCTCCAAAAGAGTCTCCCCTTACATCAGGGTCCTTATCAGAGTCTCCCTTTGCACCAGGGTTCCTCACAGATTTTCCCCATACATCAGTTTCATCATCAGGGTTCCCCCATACATCAGATTCCCCAACAGAGGCTCTCCTTACATCAGGATTCCCCTCAGAGTCCCCTTTACATTAGGGTCCCCATCAGAGTCTCCCCTTACATCAGGGTACTTATCAGAGTCTACCTTTGCACCAGGGTCCCTCACAGATTTCCCCCATACATCAGTTTCAACATCAGAGTTCCCCCATACATCAGGTTCCCCAACAGAGCCTCTCCTTACATCAGGGTTCCCCCCAGAGTCCCCTTTACATCAGGGTCCCCATCAGAGTGTCCCCTTACATCAGGGTCCTTATCAGGGTCTCCCTTTGCACCAGGGTCCCTCACAGATTTCCCCCATACATCAGTTTCATCATCAGAGTTCCCCCATACATCAAATTCCCCAACAGAGCCTCTCCTTACATCAGGGTTCCCCTCAGAGTCCCCTTTAAATCAGGGTCCCCATCAGAGTCTCACCTTATATCAGTGTCCCTATCAGAGTACCCCCATACATCAGGGTCTTCATCAGAGCATCCCAATGCAATAGCGTTACTATCAGAGTTCCCCCTTACATCAGGGTCCATATCATTGTTTCCCCACACATCAGGGGCCCAATCATAGTCCCCCCTTACATCAGGGTCTCCAACAGAGCCTGTCCTTACATCAGGGTCACTATCAGAGTTCACCCTTTGATCAGGGTCCCCAAAAATGCCCTTCTTATATCAGGGTCCCCATCAAAGTCTTCCCTTACATCGTGGTCCCTATCAGAGTTCTCCCTTACACCAGGTTCCCTCTTAGAGTTCCCCTATACATCAGTTTCCTCAGCAGAGTTACCCCATACATCAGGGGCCCCATCAGAGTTACCCCATACATCAGGGGCCCCATCAGAGTTACCCCATACATCAGGGGCCCCATCAGAGTCCCCCCTTATATCAGGGTCTCCAACAGAGTCCCCCTTAAATCAGTTTCCCCATCAGAGTCCCCCTTACATCAGTTTCCTCATCAGAGTCCCCCTTACATGAGGGTCCCCATCAGAGTCCCCCTTACATCAGGGTCCCCATCAGAGTCCCCCTGACATCAGGTTAATCATCTGGCCTCATGCACACTGGACGTTATCAAAACGTCAGTAGAAAGCTGTAGCTGTAGAAGGCTTTTTTCAGCTTTTTTGTTGTAGCGTTTTTCAGCATTTTTTTAGCTTTTATTAGCTTTTTTTTTTTTTTTAGCAAATCTATACTCCCACAAAATCGCATGGCTCAAAAACATTAATAAACGCTGAATGGCTGCGTTTTTTGGCGTTTTAAAGCTTTTATCAGAGTTAGAGCGTTTTTACAGCTGAAAAACGCCGCTTAAAACCCGCTAGTTCTGGGGGTTTTTTCCAGCCAGAAAACGCCCCTGCCAAAAACTGCTGTGTGTGCATGGAGACATAGGAGAACATGCTGGGGAGTTTACTGGCTGCAGAAAAAAACATCTGAAACCAAAAACAGCCGCTGTAAAAACGTCCCATGTGCATGAGGCCTCAGAGTCTGAGGCTTGGGGTGGTTCCAGGACAACCTGGGCTCAGAGGAAGTGGGCTGAATGATGCTGGTCATCAGAATGAGGGTAATTACTGGCAGAAAAGGTACTGCAGGGGGATCTCTGGATTGAAGCTGAATGTTGCAGCAAAAGCTGGATTGGGTGCTTTATCTTTTATCATTCTATTTATTTCTATCTTGTTTTTTTGGGCTGCTTTATAAAGGGTGAGCAAAAAGAAGCTTGGATCAGCACCTGTGCTTTCCTCTTCGCTCTTCTCTGACCCAGTTCTAGAAGTCAGTGTGAACTTTCTGACAAACGGCATTGTGGGCCGGGTGTTTATTGTCTGCGAATGTTTTCTGTGCTCACACATGTTTAATAATAAAATGTCTCATCTCTGCCTGAGGAGGGCTGATGTCACGCAGACCGGAGGAAGAGGCTGTTTGCCCTTGGGCTGACCTCCACCGCTGCAGACCCTGAACGCCGTCAGATGCTGCGCGGCGATGACACTGCGATCCTGCCCCGACATGTGCTCATCTCTCCTGCCTTACAGTAGATGTGAGTTCTCTCCTGGTGACACATACTTCTCATAAAGCCTGAGTAACTCTCCGCTTCTCCCACCTCGCTGCCAGGAATTCAACAATATCCACGCCAAAAAATAAAAAAATCTTCTCTTCAGTCTTGCACAGTTGTACAGGCTGCAGTAAATACTGCTAACTCCCATTTCACTGCACACTGTGAGTTTCTCATAGTGTGCATTAGAAGCTGCCGCAAGCCAGATAGAGCCCGCCTCATTTCCTGGTTGAAGGACATCCAGAATTATCACCTCTTTCATTCATTGGATTTCAATTCTTTCAATCATGAACGCTCAGTATCACATGTAGGTGTATCCTAGGGCGGTCCTCATGCATCAGGGTCACTATCAGAGATCACCCTTAGATAATGGTCTCCATTAGATTCCCTTCTTATATCAGGGTCCTCATTAAAGTCTCCCGTTACATCAGGGTCCCTATCAGAGTTTCCGCTAACATCAGGGTCCCTATCAGATTTTCCCTATACATCAGGGACCTTGTCAGAGTTTCCTCTACATCAAGAACCCTATCAGAGTTCCTCCTTACATCAGGGTCCCTATCAGAGTTTTCCCTTACATCAGGGTCCCTGTCAGTGTTCTCCCTTACATCAGGGTCTAAATCAGAGTTTCCCCTTACATCAGGTTCCCTATCAGAGTTCCCCCTTACATCAGGTTCCCTGTCAGAGTTCCCCCTTACATTAGGGTCCCCATCAAAGTTACCGCTTACATCAGGGTCCCTATCAGAGTTCCTCCTTACATCAGGGTCCCTATCAGAGTTCCCCCTTACATCCTGGTCCCTATCAGAGTTTCCCCCTTACATTGGGGTCCCTATCAGAGTTTCCTCTTACATCAGGGTCCCTATCAGAGTTTCCCCTTACATCAGGGTCCCGGTCAGAGTTACACCTTACATCAGGGTCCCTATCAGAGTTTCCCCTTACATCATGGTCCCTATCACAGTTCCTCCTTACATCAGGGTCCCCCCTTACATCATGGTCCCCCTCAGAGTTTACCCTTACATCAGGGTCCCTGTCAGAGTTCCCCCTTACATCGGGGTCCCTATCAGAGTTTCCCCTTACATCATGGTCCCTATCACAGTTCCCCCTTACATCATGGTCCCTATCAGGGTCCCCCCTTACATCATGGTCCCTATCAGAGTTTCCCCTTACATCAGGGTCCCTGTCAGAGTTCCCTCTTACATCAGGGTCCTATCAGAGTTTCCCCTTACATCAGGGTCCCTATCAGAGTTCCTCCTTACATCTGGGTCCCTATCAGAGTTCCTCCTTACATCTGGGTCCCTATCAGAGTTCCTCCTTACATCAGGGTCCCGGTCAGAGTTCCCCTTACATCAGGGTCCCTATCAGAGTTCCTCCTTACATCTGGGTCCCTATCAGAGTTCCTCCTTACATCTGGGTCCCTATCAGGGTTTCCCCTTACATCAGGGTCCCGGTCAGAGTTCCCCTTACATCAGGGTCCCTATCAGAGTTCCTTCTTACATGTGGGTCCCTATCAGAGTTTCCCCTTACATCAGGGTCCCGGTCAGAGTTCCCCTTACATCAGGGTCCCTATCAGAGTTTCCCTCTTACATCAGGGTCCCTGTCAGAGTTCCCTGTTACATCAGGGTCCCTATTAGAGTTTCCCCCTTACATCAGGGTCCCTTTCAGTGTTCCATTTTACATCCTAGTCCCTCTCAGAGTTTCTCCTTACATTGGGGTCCCTATCAGAGTGCCCCCTTACATCAGGGTCCTGGTCAGAGTTCCCCTTACATCTGGGTCCCTATCAGAGTTTCCCTCTTACATCAGGGTCCCTGTCAGAGTTCCCTGTTACATCAGGGTCCCTAAAAACTTGTCTATTACCTTATAAAACTTTTTTGAAAATAAACTGTTCAATTTTTATTCTATGATACTTTACTTTGTTTACTCTTGCCCTTAAAGTCCCAACAACCTTGGTTTGAGGCACCAAACCCAAAACACAACGATTTCACAGGGACGGTGGCAAAACCTTACTATAGGGCATCCTAGAGATCAAAACCCCTTTTCCAAGGAAGTGAAGGTAGAACTCCCCAATGGGACACAGATGGCAAAAATTAAACTGACAGGGGTTATAACCAGGGGCGTAACTACAGGGGTTGCAGGGGGTGCAATTGCAACCGGGCCCCATGCTCCAGGGGGCCTGCGCAGCTCCCTTATACACCTGGATAGGAGGGGTGGTGGGGGCAGCATGTAGAGAAATCACTGTCCTCCTTTTCCTCCTGTAGCTGCAGGAGGAAATGGAGGAGATTGGTTCTTCTGTATGCTGCCCCCACCACTCCTCCCATCCAGTTCACTTGTGTTCTGCTGTCTTTGCAGGACTTGTGAAAGGGTCCCGCTGCGGGACCGTAATAAAGGGCCCCGCAACGAGAGTAAAGGGTCCAAAGATCAGTGGGAAGAGCCCCAGGCTTGAAGGGAAGGGCCCCGGCCAGGGGTCCGGGGGGCCCTTCATGGTTTCTTGCACCGGGGCCCTGAAGGTTCTAGTTACGCTTCTGGTTATAACCCTCCCTTACTCTACCCAAAATTAAAAAAAGATGTGCCTATAGTTCTACTTCCAAAGAAGGTGAATTGGATCCTGTCTAAATTGGCCCCTACTATGTGAATGTGAGTTAAGGACCTTAGATTGTAAGCTCCTTGAGCGCAGGGACTGATGTGAATATACAATATACAAAGCGCTGCATAAATTGACAGTGCTATATAAGTACCTGAAATAAATAAATAATGCATTTTGTGCAATAAGGAAAAAGAAAAAAACCTTCTGGAAGTGGCGTTTATTGGCTTTACCTCTATTCACGCAAACACAGTGTGGGTAGAGGAGAGCCCATCAGCGGCTCTCCTGATAGGGGGGTCCTGCACTGATAATCAGGGCATCGAGTGTGAGTGCAGACCCATCATCAAGGATGCTCACAAGTGCCCTCCTAAAGTGCAAACCTGTGCCCACCAGTGATTTCAATCAGTGCCCACAGGGATGCCAATCAGTGCCCATCAATAATGCCTGTCAGTGCCTCCTCATCAGTGCTGCCTATCCGTTCCATCTATCAGGGCCCATCAGTGTTACCCATTAGTGCCGCTTATTAGTGATGGTAAAAACAGAAAATGCCAGCGCTTGCAAAATAAGTGCCTACAATGCCCCAACGTGTAATAAAATTATTACAAATATCCAGTGTATGGAGTGAAAAATATAAATACACTTAATAAAGTGTCCAAAATATAAAGTCCACAACAAAAAAGTTCAAATAACAGGTGCGATATATAAAATTAAAATAATAAATTAATCCAAAATCCAATAAAAAGTGCTTCTGTGCAGATATTTAAGGTGCTCTAACGATGATCACTGGTGCCAGGTGACTTGAACCCCTTTGAATACGCCACTCACCAGAAAGGATGGACCCTTATCAAGAGTCAAAAACGCTTGTGGGGAAAAGGATCGTCCAATCTGTAATCCTAGCTAACTGGAGATTATAGCATATCAAATCTTGTCCATGATGAGAGGTAAAATGGGCTGGATAATATCCCTTCACTGTAAAGGCCCTGGGCAGCTCCAAAAACAATAAGGGCTCCGAGATAGTGAAGCCCGTTTATAATAATTTATTGATGCAAATAAAGAAATATACTCACAAAGAAGTATTAGCAGTAAAGCAGTACGTATCACAGAGGGTTTCCGGGAACGCCGCAGCCGCGTGCGTTCCACAGAGAACCAGGAAATGACCAGGAAGTGACGTCAGAAGGTGCCGTACCGGAAATACGTCGACGCGTTTCGCCCTCCCACTTGGGCGTTATCAAAGACCTCATTTCCAGCAAGCAGCCATGATTTTTTACTGAATGGGAGGTATACCTCATATCCGGTGTCACTCGAACGGACATAGCGCCAGATTATATCTAAGTGTCATCTCATCCCATCAGTGCCGCCTATTAGTGCCCATCAGTGCCGCCTATCAGTGCCCATCAGTGCTGCATATCAGTGCCGCCTATCAGTGCTGCGCATTAGTGCCTCATCATCAGTGCCCATCAGTGCCACCTCATCTGTGATGCCTCATCAGTGCCGCCTCATCAGTGCCTGTCAGTGATGGACAAAACTTACCCTTTTACTAAATTTTAAAAAAGTAATGAAGAAAACCTTTTTTCTTTTTTCAAAAGTTGACAATAAATAAAAAAACCCAGTGGTGATAAAATACCACCAAAAGAAATCTCTGTTTATGGAGAAAAAAGTTATAAAAGTTTCATATGGGTACAGCATTGCAAGATGGCGCAATCGTCATTCAAAATGCGCTGAAAAGCTGAAAATTGACCTGGGCGGGAAGGGGGTGAAAGTGCCCAGTATTGAAGTGGGTAATTCATGAAAGTGTTTTTTTTTTTTTTCAAAAACATTTCGTTTGAAAAACTACTGCGCAAATGCCGTGTGACAAGGTCAGTAATTGGTGAAAAAAATTGCAACACGCACCATTTTATTCTATATGGCCTCTGATAAAAAAAAATATACAGTGCCTTGCGAAAGTATTCGGCCCCCTGGAACTTTGCGACCTTTTGCCACAGTTCAGGCTTCAAACATAAAGATATAAAACTGTAATTTTTTTGTGAAGAATCAACAAGTGGGACACAATCATGAAGTGGAACAAAATTTATTGGATATTTCAAACTTTGTTAACAAATAAAAAACTGAAAAATTGGGCGTGCAAAATTATTCAGCCCCTTTACTTTCAGTGCAGCAAACTCTCTCCAGAAGTTCAGTGAGGATCTCTGAATGATCCAATGTTGACCTAAATGACTAATGATGATAAATAGAATCCACCTGTGTGTAATCAAGTCTCTGTATAAATGCACCTGCACTGTGATAGTCTCAGAGGTCCGTTTAAAGCGCAGAGAGCATCATGAAGAACAAGGAACACACCAGGCAGGTCCGAGATACTGTTGTGGAGAAGTTTAAAGTCTGATTTGGATACAAAAATATTTCCCAAGCTTTAAACATCCCAAGGAGCACTGTGCAAGCGATAATATTGAAATGGAAGGAGTATCTGACCACTGCAAATCTACGGAGACCTGGCCGTCCCTCTAAACTTTCAGCTCATACAAGGAGAAGACTGATCAGAGATGCAGCCAAGAGGCCCATGATCACTCTGGATGAACTGCAGAGATCTACAGCTGAGGGGGGGAGACTCTGTCCATAGGACAACAATCAGTCGTATACTGCACAAATCTGGCCTTTATGGAAGAGTGGCAAGAAGAAAGCCATTTCTTAAAGATATCCATAAAAAGTGTTGTTTAAAGTTTGCCACAAGCCACCTGGGAGACACCAAACATGTGGAAGAAGGTGCTCTGGTCAGATGAAACCAAAATCAAACTTTTTGGCAACAATGCAAAACGTTATGTTTGGCGTAAAAGCAACACAGCTCATCACCCTGAACACACCATCCCCACTGTCAAACATGGTGGTGGCAGCATCATGGTTTGGGCCTGCTTTTCTTCAGCAGGGACAGGGAAGATGGTTAAAATTGATGGGAAGATGGATGGAGCCAAATACAGGACCATTCTGGAAGAAAACCTGATGGAGTCTGCAAAAGACCTGAGACTGGGACGGAGATTTGTCTTCCAACAAGACAATGATCCAAAACATAAAGCAAAATCTACAATGGAATGGTTCACAAATAAACATATCCAGGTGTTAGAATGGCCAAGTCAAAGTCCAGACCTGAATCCAATCGAGAATCTGTGGAAAGAACTGAAAACTGCTGTTCACAAACGCTCTCCATCCAACCTCACTGAGCTCAAGCTGTTTTGCAAGGAGGAATGGGCAAAAATTTCAGTCTCTCGGTGTGCAAAACTGATAGAGACATACCCCAAGCGACTTACAGCTGTAATCGCAGCAAAAGGTGGCGCTACAAAGTATTAACTTAAGGGGGCTGAATAATTTTGCATGCCCAATTTTTCAGTTTTTTTATTTAACAAAGTTTGAAATATCCAATAAATTTTGTTCCACTTCATGATTGTGTCCCACTTGTTGTTGATTCTTCACAAAAAAATTACAGTTTTATATCTTTATGTTTGAAGCCTGAAATGTGGCAAAAGGTCAAAAAGTTCAAGGGGGCCGAATACTTTCGCAAGGCACTGTATATAAATAAATATATAAAAAAAAAAATATATATATATATATATATATATACTGTATATATATATATATATATATATATATATATATATATATGTATATATATATATATATATATATATCTATATATCTATATATCTATCTATCTATCTATATATATATATATATATATATGTATATATATATATATATATATATATATATATATATATATATATATATATAATGTTATAATGTTTGGGGGTTCTAAGTAACTTTCTAGCAAAAAGAAAAGTAGATTTTTACATGTAGGCGAAGTGGCAGAATTGGCCCAGCCCCTGGCAAGTGGTTAAGAATTCATGGAAACCATGTGCATTTTCTACAGAGCAGGACATCTTGCGTACGTTCCTGGTAATGTGTTTCTCTACTCCTTATCTCTATGAAAGTTCACAGATCAAATCTCTGACAGTGTCCTGTTTCAGGCAACAGAGAGGGCACATTTCTGAGCTCCATTGTGCACAACTGGCAGTTACAATCGGGTTGGGACGATCCTATCAGCTGCCTTCAGTTTCAGCGCGAATTCAGAAGATCAAAGTAAAGCATCATAATAAGGAAGGGGGCTGGTATTAGACAAAAGGAAGTAAGTAAAGAAAATTCAGCAAACTTGTTACAGGAACAAAGAAAAATGTGAGAAAGTTGAATTTGTCCTCTCCTACAGAATGGAATGCTGTGGTTGATATGGGCCTGGAGTGACTCACATCATCTTCGCTTACTTCAGTACAAAGAGAATCCGAGTTCACCGCAGACTGACATCGTCTGGGCTTCAACATAAAAAACATATGTTCTTAGAACTATTATCCAGCAAGACTTTTCCCTCTATTATTCATGAAACTAGGCAACTCGGAGCTTGTACACAACGCTATTGTCTGTGGGAGAAGATGGGGGCTGGAGGTGACGTGTCTGATGACTGCAGAGGTTGTCCATGTTGCTCCAACCAACTTTGACCTCCAGGTCTCCTCTGATGATTAACAATGTAGAAATGAAAATCAAAACCTCTAAAAGCAAGATCACGGTACTCTATCAGAATAAAGGTAGTAATGCCTATTTTGACAGTGGACAAGGTCACCAAAGCGCCCATGGGCAGGGCAGCCATCAGAAATTTTTGGGCCCCACACAGCTTTAGGCCTGGGCCCCCCAGAGCCCGTCCAATGGCCGTCCCACTGTATCCACCCACTGGTGATCCTACCGAGTCCTTCGGTTCATCCACTTTTTTTTAACTCTTACAACTTATTATGAAAATAAATCCAATTCAGCAAAGAGGCATCTCCATATGATCAGCAAAACAATGGCCCAATCCAGTAAAGATACATCCCAATCCAGAAAAGAGAAGACCCCGTATATTCTGCAAAGAGACATCCCAACCCAGCAATGAGACATCCCAATTCAGAAATGAGACATCCCAATACAGCAAAGAGACATTCCAATCCAGCAAAGAGAAGACCCCGTATATTCTGCAAAGAGACATCCCAACCTAGCAATGAGACATCCCAATTCAGAAATGAGACATTCCAATCCAGCAAAGAGACAGACCCATATATTCAGCAAAGAGTTGAGCAAGGCTGCATTGGCTCACTCTGTGGCTGCCCTGCTTTAGCAATTGCTAGTTACTACAGCAGCAACCACTCGGTCTCATTGGTTGGGGCCTGGGTGCCTGGGCCCCTTGGTACGTCCGGGCCCCCCTACATGTGTATGGCCTGTCCCCCCCTGATGGCAGCCCTGCCCATGGGCAAGAACATTTTTTGGGCTCCCTACTTGACTGCTGGCAAAGAGTAGCCTTTTTGATGCCATAAACACCGTCACATACCTGATAGGGGACTGAAGGGGTGAGGGAAGCCTCTTTTGTGTCTCTGACCCCCGGGGCCTGATAGTGACAACAGGTGATACAAGGCTAACAGGGTGCTGGAGAACAGCTGTCTATTCTTGTGGCAGGACAGTGTTATGTGGAGTATAGGCAGGCAGCTGGTGACACCAGATAGACCTGGCTCCACAGGAGGCAACAACAGGTGCAGAGTCAAGCAGGCAAACAGATAATAGATCAGCAGGAAAAGCAAAGTCAGATAAAGACAGGAGTCAATAACTGACAGGCAGAGAGGTAGAAATATGGCAGGCAGAGGCAAAGTCAGACATAGATAGGGGTTGGTAACTGGTGGGCAGGGAGGTAAAAATAGGGCAGGCAGAAGCAAAGTCGCACAAAGCTACGGGTCAGTAACTGGAAAACAATGAGGTACAAATACGGCAGGCAGAAGTAAAGTTGCATGAAGCTATGGGTCAGTAACTGGAAAACAATGAGGTACAAATACAGCAGGCAGAAGCAAAGCCAGGCAAAGCTAGGGGTTGGTAACTGGCAGGCAGAGAAGTACATATATGGAAAACAGAAGCAAAGCCACACAAAGCTAGGGGGTCAGTAAGTGGCATACAGTGACCTACAAATATGACAGGTAGAAGCAAAGCCAGACAAAGCTATTGAGCGGTAACTGGCGGACAGTGGGATACAAACAGGGCTGTCTTTAACACAAGGCAAAAGGGGCAGCTGCCCCGGGTCTAGTCATTGTTGTGGGGCCCAAAGCAGCTGCCCCTTGAGCCCCCAAATAGTTGATAAGTGGATTCAAGAGGGCTCAAGAAAATTTTTGCCCAGTGTCCAATCAAGAATAAAGACGGCCCTGGATACAAATATGGAAGGCAGAAGAAGAGTGAAACAAAAGTCAGGGGTCAGTAACAGGTGGGCAGGCAGAAACAAAGTCACACAAAGCTGCTAGACAAGGAGGTACAAATAGGGCAGGCAGAAGCAAAGTCATACAAAGTCAGGGGTCAGTAACAGGTCGTCGATAAGGGGGTACCTCCAGTCCTCCTGTACGAGCCCTAGGCCAGCAAGGGGCCCCAGGCAGCATAGTAAATTATATTTGGGCAGGTAGAGTGATCAGCAGCTGAAAGCTGGCTTCTTTTCCTCTCCGACATGCCGGCTTCCAGCTGCTGTAGAGCGAACCATACAGGGGATTGGTTCTAGCAATTGCTCCCCCCCCCCCGCCGCACTAATTACACTCACTCTGCACCATACATTCCCCCCTGCTGCCCAGGCCCCCTTTGTCGCCCCTCCTAACCCCGCCATGCTGCCGGCTTTCCTCCTCTCCTTTCTGCCCGCAGCTGCAAGCACACAATATGATCCTTCAGGATGGACAGTAGGAGAAGGTCCAGTAAATATGTCATATTTACCAGCCTCTTCCTTTCCCAAATGAACACAATGAGTGATCAGTACTTTTCACTCACTGTGTTCATTCATAACTGAAGCATAGTAAACTATGTTTATTTGGGGGGCCCTGTCAAGTTGGCCGTATGGGGCCCCATGGTTTCTAACAGCAGCTCTGCCCAAACCAATTCAGGATGCATCGCTACTCCACCCAGACCTCCTCTGATGATCCCTCCTCAGCAAACCTGATCCCTCAAAACAAGTTTGTACCCCTTTTTATATTGCTTCACAATGTAGAGCCCCCTGTGAGCTTGACACCCCCTGATATTACAAACCAGGGGGAGCAGTTAGCATCGCTGAACGATACCACCAGCTGTTGTAGAAATAAGCAGTGCCCAGATATACAGTGTGTAATAGCGGGAAGGACTTCTAGAGCCAAGGGGACCTACATCTAGTATAAATAGGACCCTAAGTTCCAGAGAGCCCTTGTGCAGCTGGATGAATGGTTTCTCCAACCACGTTCTCATCTTTGTGAAAAAGCTGTGTGACCTCAGGATTTTGTTTACGTGGGACGAGAAAAAATGCAAGAATGCTGAGTTGTTTGGTCTGCAGGTTTTTTGGATGCTGGGAAAATGAGCTGTAAGTTTTTACGCAAGGTTTGTTATTTGCAGATCAATCAATGTCCCATTCTCACTTAGGGTCAACCAGGACCAAATGAACAAGGTTGTGGGTGGACTTAAAGCTCCTTTACATGACATTTTGGTCTTACTTTTTGAGATAAGGAGTGTAGCAATCTGGGAGGTTCCAGCTGAGATGTTTTGGGCATCTTAAAGGATAATTGCAGTTTTAGTCCAGTTATCCTTTAATTGTCCCCCCACCCCCATGCTTTATACTTATGTACTTTATACCACTTAAGGACCAAGCCTTGTCACTTTTTGTTTACAAGAAAAAAATCTGTATTTAGAACCCCCCAACATATATATATGTATGGATATATATGGATATATATATATATTTATATATATATTTGAGTAGAGACCCTAAAGAAGAAAAAATCAATTATTTAGAACCCCCAACATATATATATATTTGAGTAGAGACCCTTGAGAACAAAAAATCTATTATTTAGAACCCCCAACATATATGTATGTATGGATATATATGGATATATATATATATATATATATATATATATATATATATTTATTTGAGTAGAGACCCTAGAGAACAAAATGGCGATTGTTGCAATGTTTTATGTCACACAGTATTTGCGCAACGGTTTTTCAAACATATATATATATATATGTATGGATATATATATATATATATATATATGGATATGTATATAAATATGGATATATATATATATATATATATATATATATATATATATATTTGAGTAGAGACCCTAGAGAAGAAAAAATCAATTATTTAGAACCCCCAACATATATATATATATATATTTGATTAGAGACCCTTGAGAACAAAAAATCTATTATTTAGAACCCCCAACATATATATATATATATATATATGTATGTATGGATATATATATATGGATATATATATATATATATATATATATATATATATATTTGAGTAGAGACCCTAGAGAACAAAATGGCGATTATTGCAATGTTTTATGTCACACAGTATTTGCGCAACGGTTTTTCAAACATATATATATATGTATGGATATATATATATATATATATATATATATATATATATATATATATATATATATATATATATGGATATGTATATAAATATGGATATATATATATATATATATATATATATATATATTTGAGTAGAGACCCTAGAGAAGAAAAAATCAATTATTTAGAACCCCCAACATATATATATATATATATATATATATTTGAGTAGAGACCCTTGAGAACAAAAAATCTATTATTTAGAACCCCCAACATATATATATATATATATATATATATATATATATATATATATATATATATATATATATATGTATGTATGGATATATATATATGGATATATACACATATATATACATATATATATATATATTTGAGTAGAGACCCTAGAGAACAAAATGGCGATTGTTGCAATGTTTTATGTCACACAGTATTTGCGCAACGGTTTTTCAGATGCCAATAACACTTTAATGAATTTTAGTGCATAAAACACAATATATAATCCAAATTTATTTTTTTGTAACATGTAAAAGATTATGTTATCCCAAGTAAATAGATACCTAACATGTTACACTTTAAATTTACGCATGCTTCTCGAATGGCAACAAACTGCGCCATTTAAAAATCTCCATAGGCGATGCTTTAACATTCTTTACAGGTCACCTTTTACAGAGAAATTTTAGCACTAGAATTATTGCTGTACCGCACTTGTGTGGTGCGAACACCATTTACCTATGTGTGCGTGACTTACGTATGTGTTCACTTCTGCACACAAACACGGAGGGATGGGGCCGCTTTAATTTTTTATTCTCCCCTATTGCCAGCCGCACGAACCGTCCGATTGGTAAGCACGAGAAAAGAAAAGCAAGTGGCGGGAGGGGGTCCCTCTCGCGCTGCTTCTAAAAGCAATCCAACGGCTAATCAGCCATTTAGATCACTTTTATGGGAAAGAGAAATTCTGGCTGAAAATTAGAAATTGATCCCTCTAGCAAAAATTGATTTTTCAGCAGCCAGCAACAATAGAGGGAGGGCCTCAACAATAGATCCCTCCCAGCAAAAGAAGAATACACCTACTGCAACAATAGATCCCCCAGCAGGCCAGCAACAAAAGATCCTCCAGCACTCTTTGCTACTACATACATGCAGTGCTGGAGGTGCTGTAACTGCATTTCCCCATGTTCCCCCTGAAAAAATGCCCTGGTATTAGATAGTGGGCAAAGCAGCAGAGACCAAATGGCTTACCATAATGCCCAGTGTGCCCACCCCTCTTGTAGTCCCTTCCAATGCTTAATTATCACATTCTGCTATATAACATTCCCAAAAAAAAAAAAAAAATGTAAAAATCACAATTTTTTAACATTTTAGGCCAATTTGTATTCTGCTACAATTTTTTGGTAAAAAAAATAGCAATAAGCGTATTTTGATTGGTTTGTGCAAAAGTTATTGCATCTACTTACTATGGGAAAGATTTATGTCATTTTTATTGTTTTTTTTTTTTTTTTTTACTAGTTTTACTAGTAATAGCGGCGATCTGCGATTTTTTGCGGGACTGCGACATTGCGGCGGACAGATTGGACCCTTGACTGACATTTTTGACACTTTTGGGGGGACCAGTGACATTACTACAGTAATCAGTGCTAAAAATATGCACTGTTACTGTAAAAATGACACTGGCAGGGAAGGGGTTAACACTGTAGGTGATCAAGGGGTTAAATGTGTACCTAGGGGTGTGTTTCTAACTGTGGGGGGGGGGGCTTGGCTTGTGAAATGATCACAGAGATATGTGTTCCTATATAGCAGGATCCCAGGAGCTCTGTGATCATCACAGGGAGAAGAACGGTCAGCTGTGTTTACAATAGCTGACCGTCCTTCTCTCTAAGCGGGGAACGATCGCGGGTGTCAGGCGGGCAATCGGAGCCGCTTGACCCCTGCATCGGAGTCCCCGCTGACGAGCGGGGGAGGGAGCGCGCCGCTAGCGGCACGCGCTCGCCCCCTAGCTGCCTGTGCGCAACCGACGTATACCTACATCGGTTTGCCCAGGAGCAGGCTGCCTGCCGAAGTATATCTGCGGCAGGCGGTCATAAAGTGGTTAATGCAGCCTCACCAGTGCCAAATTTATGCAACCTCACCAGTGCCCCATCAATGCAGCCTCACCAGTTCCCTATTAATGCAGCATGATCAGTGCCCCATCAATGCAGATTCACCAGTGTCTGATCAATGCAGTATCACCAGCGCCCCATCATTGCAGCCTCACCAGCGCCCCATCATTGCAGCCTCACCAGCGCCCCATCATTGCAGCCTCACCAGCGCCCCATCATTGTAGCCTAACCAGCGCCCCATCATTGCAGCCTAACCAGCGCCCCATCAATGCAGCCTAACAAGGTCCCCTATCAATGCACCCTCACAAGTACCCCATCAATGCAGCCTCACCAGTGTCTGATCAATGAGGTCTCACCAGCGCCCCATCAATGCAGCCTCACAAGTGCTACATCAATGCAGCCTAACAAGTGCCCCATCAATGCAGCCTCACAAGTACCCCATCAATGCAGCCTCACCAGTGTCTGATCAATGAGGTCTCACCAGCGCCCCATCAATGCAGCCTCACAAGTGCCCCATCAATGCAGCCTCACAAGTACCCCATCAATGCAGCCTCACCAGTGTCTGATCAATGAGGTCTCACCAGCGCCCCATCAATGCAGCCTAACAAGTGCCCCATCAATGCAGCCTCACAAGTACCCCATCAATGCAGCCTCACCAGTGTCTGATCAATGAGGTCTCACCAGCGCCCCATCAATACAGCCTCACCAGTGTCTGATCAATGAGGTCTCACCAGCGTCCCATCAATGCAGCCTCACAAGTGCCCCATCAATGCAGCCTAGCAAGTGCCCCATCAATGCAGCCTCACAAGTACCCCATCAATGCAGCCTCACAAGTACCCCATCAATGCAGCCTCACCAGTGTCTGATCAATGCAGTCTCACAAGCGCCCCATCAATGTAGCCTCACCAGTGCCCGCGCCCCAGCTCACGGTGCACCCGCCGAGGATCAGCCCTGCAAAGCAGGAACAAAACCGGGGACAATGTCCTCAGTCCGGGGACTGTCCCTGGAAACTGAGGACGTCTGGTCACCGTAGTTTATAGGCGTTTTTCCACATTTTTTGGGCATTAGCGATTTTTGATGTTTTTTCAGTACAAACACTCCCTATAATGTAAAAATGCCTAAAAACACCAAATGCGGGTAAATCTGGCTAAATGCAGCTAAAAGCTTGTTACAGCGTTTAGCCACCTTTAGCAGCATTTTTTTGCATTTTTACAACTCAACAGCCTCTGCCCCTTGACACGCAGGCTGTCTTTTCTTCTACTGCCCCTAAATGCCTCTGAAAGTTTATGTGTGCATGGACACATAGGCTAACATGGAGAGGTTTAGAGGCAGAAAAAAAAAAAACGTCAGACGTCCCTAACAGCGACTGTAAAAACGTCCTGTGTACATGAGGCCTTATGCCTCGTACACACGTACCGATCGTCGGCCGACCGATCGGCCGTCTTTTGTCCAGGGCTGTCGTGTCTGTTAAAAAAATTGCAAAAGACTGCACACGAATTTTGTCAGCCAACAACAGCCGACTGCAGAAGTGATGTCATGTGATGGTTAACTTTCCTTGACTTTTTTTCTTTTCTGAGCATGCCCAGTCTTGCAAATCTGCTGTCGGCCGAAATCTCTACTGACTGGCGAACAATCGGCCGTTCTGGTGTTGCCCAACAAAAATTTTAAAGCATGCACATCAGATTCTATTCGGCCGAAAATGCGCTGTCGGCTGTCGGAAGCATCATACTAACAAGCCTACAATCGGCCGATCGTTCGTCGGCCGAATATTTACGGCCGACAATCGGTACGTGTGTACGGGGCATTAGAGTCAGAATTCTGAGTTTCAGAGACAGAACTCTACTTTGATAAGATTTGGAATGTGTGTATGGATGCCCCAGGTTCCTAAACTAGTACATAAGTACATGTACACTAGTACATGTGTGCAGAGAGGGAGCTGTCAGAGCCCCATGCATCTCTATGGGGGAATCGGATGAGAGCGGACCGCCACTCTCATCCGATCCCTTCCGATCCGATCCTCTGGACGAATGGAAAATAGGGTTTCCATCCGTCCGTATTTCAAGGACAGGATCGGATGCGGATGGCAGTGGGTGTCAGCGGACATGCCCTGCTGACATCCGCTGCCCCATAGGGATGCATGGGGGATCCGATCAGATCCGCCTAAAAAACTGACAGGTGGATCTGATTGGATTGCTCGTGTGAAAGGACCCTTACTTTGATTTTTTTTTTATTGATGTAATAAACATATAACAAAATAAGACAAAGTAGAGAACCAAAACACAACTACAGTATCTCACAATAGTCAGTACACCCCTCACATTTTTGTAAATATTTTATTATACCTTTTCATGTGACAACACTGAAGAAATGACACTTTGCTACAATGTAAAGTAGTGAGTGTACAGCTTGTATAACAGTGTAAATTTGCTGTCCCCTCAAAATAACTCAACACACAGCCATTAATGTCTAAACCGCTGGCAACAAAAGTGAGTACACCCATACCTCCCAACTTTCTGAAATGGGAATGAGGGACACCTATTAGCAAAAGTAGGTAGGCATAGGACACATCCCCTGCCACGCCCCCCTTAAAGGAGAATTGCACAAAAAAAATATTAGTTAAATATTCAATTATATTTAACTAATATTATAAACGTATATTATACCTAATATTATAAAATATTAGTTAAACCCACAAGTGCTTTTTACCTTTATATTGCCAATTGAAATGTAAAAATGCAGCAATTTAGAAATTGGATGAAAGGTTTAGCACTGGGAAACACTTTTTGAAAGATAAAAGGTGCATTTTATATACAACTATATAGATCAGACCAAAATGAGGGACAAATGAGGAGGAAAGAGGGACAGAGGGACAGAGGGACATTATTCCAAATCAGGGACAGTTGGAAGCTATGGTACACCCCTAAGTGAAAATATCCAGATTGGGCCCAAAGTGTCAATATTTTGTGTGGCCACCATTATTTTCCAGCACTGCCTTAACCCTCTTGGGCATGGAGTTCACCAGAGCTTCACAGGTTGCCACTGGAGTCCTCTTCCACTCCTCCATGATTATTTGAGTGTGCGCTACCAGATAAGTTTACTGAGCGCATAAATTAATTATAATAAAGTGCCACATCCTAAATATTGGAAATAATGTTTGTTGGAAAGAGCATGGACTTTAAAGGCACTGAGTAAAAATAAAAAATTTTATTGGTTGACATTTAAAAAAGACATAACAACATAGATAATTCGCCTCAAAGGAGGCGTTAATACATTAAACCACCAAATACAATATTGGTATATGGATATACAAGGTACTTAATGCAGTAACCATATAGATATATGTCACATCATAAAGGTCTCACAGTCGATGACAAGGACAGGTGTTGTCGTCCATGAGGTCGATTGGTGTGACATCTGATGTGCAGATATTTCATACAGCCAGAATGCTCTATATGTTTCGCTTGAACTGCTTCCTCTGGAGCTACTGGCACATTTGCTCTGAGTATATCCAAGTTATAACTCACGGTATAACACGGTAATTCCTGGTCAATAAGGGGGTAAATCTTTCTGGTCCAGAAGTGGTTACATGTCAGCAAGCTACACTTTTTGTAGCTGTTGACTTTTAATAATGGCGAATTCCACTTTAAAGTTTATGTGTGTTTAAGTGTCGGTTCACACTGATCCGACTCGAAGTCGCCCCGACTTCGGTTGACTAATGAAGTCGCCAGTGCACCGCGACTTCGGCGCGGCTTGCAACGACTTCTCATAAAGGAAGTCAATGCAAGTCGCTCCGACTTAGAAAAAGGTTCCTGCACTATCTTTTTGCAAAGTCGGAGCCACTTGAGTCGCTCTGATTAGAACGGTTCCATTGCACAGCATTGGAAGCTACTTGTTAGGGCTCTTTCACACGGGCGGTCCGATCAGATCCGCCTGTCAGTTTTTTAGGCGGATCTGATCGGATCCTCCATGTATCCCTATGGGGCAGCGGATGTCAGCGGAGACACCTCCGCTGACACCCGCTGACATCCGTATCCGATCCTGTCCGTGAAATCCGGACGGATGGAAACCCTATTTTCCATCCGTCCTGGGGGTCGGATTGGATGAGAGCGGACAGGCGGTTCGCTCTCATCCGATCCCCCATAGAGAGCAGCGGGGGCTGTGACACCTCCCTCTCCGCACTGCAAGCAGAGACGGAGCTGTCATCCGCCGGCTAAGCGGGGATCGGCGGATCGATCCCCGCTGAGCAGCACGGATCCGCCTACGGAGGCGGACCGTGTGAAAGAGGCCTTAGGCGACCAAGTCGGATCAGTGTGTACCAGCACTAAAGGCAGGCATCCCAATTCTTTTGACAACATAGTGTAGTAGCTATTTGTATTGTATATAAAATATTGGCCAGGATCATTACAGCTCAAATTCTCTTTTCGCACAGTGGAAAGTGTCAATGCTACATGAACTCTGTAATTCTGTTTATAAAAGATATTTAAAAAAAATATATATATTACCGTATATAGTACATATAATCTGTTTGCTGTTCCAATGAAAGCTGACACATCCTGTAAGCTTCTGAGAGAACAGCCTGTGCTAAGTGGTCCACGAGGGAGGCAGATCAATAATTCAGATAAAATTAGTCAACACTTCCTGAGGAGTCAGAACGAAGAAAAACAAATTGCCTGGGGACAGCGGTTGGAGGGGGTCTGGTGGCTCAGCCGGTGAATTATGTGCCCAAGAGTTTGTGTAATGCAGGCGCAACCCTGCGATAACAAAATATTGAGCGCGGAGCGGCACAAATAGTGTGGTTGGCTCAATTACCTGAAATGTCTGCACTTTATTTTCCTTGAAAAAATCATTTGTAGCAATATTACCAACTTAAAAAGAGGAACTCCAGCCAAACAAATAATAATAAAAAAAAAAAAAAACAGCATTTTGGAAACTAAACGTTTCTAGACAATTTTATCTACATTTCCCATTACTGCTTTACAAAAATCGAAAGTGGAACTGTGTCCATATTTCATTTTTTTGTTTAGTATTGGACAGAGTAAGGAAGGGTTGGACCCTCTGTCAGGTTTCTGTTGCTTAGAGTAGCATATTGTTGGTGCTGGAACCTTGATTGGATAATGTGTTAGTACCTGAAATTAATTCGATCAATACTGTATTGATAGTGTCCCTATGGGGCAACTGGGTGATATGTGGGCTGCTTCTCTTTGTCACCCCCCCCCCCCCCCCAACTGCTAGTGTTAACCTGCTCTAATCAGCAGATAGTAATTGGCCAGTAGTTCACTATGGCTGTGCATTTTCCCCCTGATGCAAAGACCTTTGGCTGGTTAATTTCTATAAAGCGCTCAATAAAAATGAAGATACTGCAGATGATAGTTTCAAATTGGCCAGCAGCAGGGCATTTTGGCTATGTTTACATGCCAAAACCACTTTTAAGACGCGTTTTAACCACCCTCCAACTGCACCCCCTTAAATTGCAAAGGCAGTGGATGGGGGTATACACACGCAAAAATGATCCCCCTCTTTCTCGTTGTGTTCAGCAGGCAGTATGGTGGTGGCTTGGTGTTTCGGCAGGTAGTATAGTTGCCAGTGGCGGCTGGTGCATTGGGGACGTGGGGGCGCAGGGGCCGCCCCCCCCCCCAACCATGCATCCGGCCCCCTAATCTACATGCAGGGCGCCGGATGCATGGATTCCAATGGGTTTTTTTTTTTTTTTAAGCACCTGATTAGAGCCAGAGGCTTCAAAAAAGGGTGGGCTCAGGGCGCAGAGCTCTGCGACCCACATCCATCAAGTTGTGTAACAATAGCGAATGAATATTCGCTATCACACGGATCCTCCTCCCAGCCAATCAGGAAGCGGGTCCTGAGACCCATTTCCCGATTGGCCGAGGAGGAGGGAGGAGATGCAGGGGAAGCCGCTGCCTGCTCTCCAATTCAGTCCAGGGTGAGTGAGCTGGCGACGGGGGGGGGGATGGTATGGTGTGCGAGCGAACTGGTGTGGTCCAGGGGGGAGGGGGCACGGCGCAAGACGTCTGCCGTGCCCCCCCCTAACAGAGCACCAGTTGTGCCTCCTTATCGACTGTCAAACGCCATCTTAAAAGCGTTCCGCAACAGATTGCTCTTCAGAGTGAGAAGCTTGTGTCAGTAAGCCCTTTTAATGAGGCAGAATAGGCCGAAATAAACTAGAGAAAATGAAAGTAGGCTGCCGTTTTAATACAAGATTTAGGATTCTGCCAAGAATACGGCAGTGTAAACTCAGCTTGCAGTAGAAGTTTTAGTAAGGGATAATAGGCCTAACTGGTGTATGCCTAATTTTTATTCTATCTGTGGGGATGGGGGGGGCACAGTGAATGTGGTATAGGACTTGATTTAGGAGGCGCACACTGTTCTTGCATTTAGCGTTTTTTTTTTTTTTTTTTCCCATACAATGCAGCAGTGTGCTGTGTACAAAACGCAGTTCAAAGAATGGGTGGCCACTAATGAGTGAATTCTCCTCTTTGAGCACCCCAAGAAAGTTGGCTACACTACCAGTATCACACAATAGCATTACAAATACTGCACATGGTACCACCATCCCCAAGCGATACTTGTAAAGTGATGTGTAAGTTGACATTGAAAAACATAGGATGTTGATTTCAAAATATTATTGAATGTATGTTGATTATCATGCTTTTTCTTCTGGTTAGGCCATTTTTATTTGCAACTAGGCTAAGGAGGGTCCTGAGAAAAGTAATAAGTGAAACGCGTCAACCTCTTGGATCAATTGTAAAGTTTACAGTGATGGTCAGGAGTATGGAGAACATTGCATTTATAATTGTATTCTGTTAGGGTTTTTTTTTTTAATATACAATCCCTTTAAAACCTTGTAATAAAAATTGTTACTTTTAAAATCTTGCTTGGTCGCCCCTTTCTGGTAACAGTAAAGTCCAATAAATTTTTTTTTTTTTTTATAAATTTTTGTGGACAAATGATTGAGGTGGATGAGGTACCTTTACAATAGCCTAACACCCTTAGTTTTTGACATCCTAAAAAAAAAAAAAAACTCACAAAAGTAATAAATTAATTAAGATACCATCCCTAAAACAAAGCCCACTTGCCTTTTAAAGGGAAGCCTTGCAGTATGGGGGTTAATTGCCCAAAGAGCTATCAGAATGAATGTGCAGTTTCCGATACATTGACATTATGGGGTTGATTTACTAAAGGCAAATAGACTGTTCACTTGTCAAAGGGAATTTTCCATAGAGGCTAGTGAATGAACGCAGTGAAACTGTTGACTTCCATCATCCAATCATGTGCTAACAAATATTTTCTGTCCAGGTAATGGAGTGCGTAATCCCAGTAGGTCTCATCTCTCCATCCTGATTCCGAGGCTTTATGCAGGTAGAATAAGGTTTTTCTCTCTTTATGCTCCAGTATGTGCAATTGATTGGCCACTAGTACCCTGTCAAAGGCATGGCAAAGATTTGGGGTAGCCCTCCTCTGATATCACTTTGATGCTGTGCATATACATTGCATGGTTGCTCACATTTTGCCTACCGGAGCATGCTTAGGTTAACTGTTGGCTGAGGTGGCTAGCCATTTTATTAACCCTTGCTTGACAAAATGGACAAACTTGGGTACTAACCACACCGACCCTGTTAAAAATGCAAAAATCAGCACCTGTTTCACGCAGGTGTAGCAGCCAGGAACTCTGCACAGTGTCACTAATCCTCACCTACTGCACCTATCCGTTACTGGCAGGGAGCTCAGTAATACAGAGCCTGTGGTTTGACCATGCTCAGTGCTACAGAGCTGCACTGAAGTAGTAACGTCCCATGGACATACCAGCCTCAGTGCTGCTGAGACACACCCCTCAGCTGGCCTCATTGGAGACACTGACCAGTTAATCAAGGGGACCTTCATGTCTTAACCTATCTGATTTCTGATATGGGACTTCTGATATGGGACTTCAGGAAAAACTTTGGACCCAACCCTCCTGTGCCGACTTACCATTTATTGGAATTTCACAGTACCACTGTTTTGCCATCACCCATTTTCATACTTCTCAACGAGTCATGTGGTAGGTTTTAAGTAATAAAAATGAAAAACGTGTGTTCAGGTAAAGTTTGAAAATTGCTGTTCCAACTCTTTTCAACCTATCAAAGCTTGAGCAATTGAGGCAAGGAGTATGCAGGTCCAGATGTCCCACTCTAGGCCCACAACCGACATTAGATCCAACATTGGTTCCATCATGGGATGGAAGTGGGGAATAATTAGTCACTGTATTTGTCTGCTTTTGTCAGCTTAAAATTTCGACTCTTCAAAAAGTATTATTCTTTATTTTTGCTCATAGTGTGATAATTGCTTGCCTCCAGCCCCACCCCAAAGTTTCACTATGGGAAGTTCTGGTCACTTCCATCTCCTACTGTAAATGCACACCACTTGGCTCATTCATTCCTATAGTTGCTCTGCAGCAATGGCAGCCCTCAGCCATCCAAAGGATTACAACCAGTACAAGGTCATCCAGTGCCCAGGGCAAGGATGCCAAACTGCGCCATCCCCCCACCCTTAGGGTCAAGGTGCCCCCCTCCCCATCCCTGCAATAAACCATTGCGCCCAGGGCAACTGCCCCTCCCCGATTACAGATCCAGCTGTAGGATTGAATGGGCCACTGCAGCATGCATATGTAGCAGGTGGCTAATGCAAGTAGGAATTTTCAAAATGACAGGTTCTCCTAAAAGTTACCCTTACCCTTCTACCCACTGATACTCAACTTTGCCACTTCACTGGAGCCATGGATCTAAACCTTCTGAATTGGAGCTTACACAGCCAAGGACTTGGTCCCCCAACCCAACAATGCTCAGATGTCGAATAGCCACTCAAGCCCAGGCACTGCATTCTGGGAGGATGAGGAGAAGGTAACATGGTCCCCTTTACCAAGAACTGGGTATTTCCAGGGGCTCAGATGGAGGAACAGAGTGGCAGAGGCAAGTAATGCTGAGTAGGCTTCAAAGGCAACCCATAACTTTATTCTGGAATGGCAGATTATGTTCAAGTTACACTTTGCTGAATAAAGATAAACAAAAACAGAAGATTTACCTTGTAAAAAAATTTTATTAAAAGAAATAGATATAATTAAACATTAAATAAAACTGACCCAAAAAAAAAAAAAATTTCTGATGTTCAGAACGTAACAAAGATTCTTATAAATATTCATAAGAAACAAAAAAAAGTCACTTTATAAATAAAGTTCGCCTCACGAAACTGGAAAAAAAAGGCGCAAGTTACATAGATTAAATTAAATAAATTAGGACATAACCAGTGAACACTGTAAAGGTACAGAATGTACCCAAGATTCAAATTTTATACCCAACTGGTTCCATTAGGCAGAGTTAAACCCATTTTGCTCAGTGTGGGAATGATCAGTAAGTTACTGAGGAGTGAGTGTTAAGAAAAAGGTTTTCAAAAGTGTCCTTAAAGTGCACCTGTCTATCAAAAGGCAACTGATGTCCCAACCTGAAGCCTTTGAGCTTCGAAGGAACATGGCCAAAATTTGGCATAATTCCTCATGCTATAAATGCTGCTGCCTCAACCAACAGGTACACTTTAAGTTTTTTTAAAAAAAAAATGGGTTGCTCATAACTGAAACCATTGCGCAACACAACAGTGAGCCCCCCCCAAGTCAAAGTTCTGTGGTATCAACTGTAAGCTGAGTTCACAAGAACAGCATGGTTCCTTTCTTACGCTGCTTGGAGTAGACCATGCATGTCTACATCTATCCGCCCACAGGATGGTGGTGAAATTTGCCCGGGGCACTTTGATAAACATAGAAATAAATGTACAACAAAAATGACAGGAACAGCTCTAAAAAGATTTAAGGCCATGAAGACAACTTTGACCAAGTTGTTTAAGATGTAAAAAAACAAAAAGTAGTAATAAATTAAGAATTGCAATGATACTTGTCATTGTAAACCAGTTCTGCTGACGACGATACGTAGTCGTCACCAAAAAAAAAAAAAAAAAAAAAAAAAAAACACATGACTGATCCAAAGCCTCGGTTTAAAGGTCCGGCATACATTCCTGTGGAGTAGATGTTTGATGAGCGGTCCTAGAGAATGCAGGCACTGCCAGAAATACCAGCGCTAAGCCAGTTTCCCTGAGCAAGCTTTTCAGTTAACTCCCTCACTACTGTGCCATGGTGACAAGTCCCCTATTAGCAGCAAGGAGGGATACATTGTAAAAAAGTTAAAAATCCTCCATTGATCGTACAATGGGACAGTGTGGAGCCTCAGAATTTTCAACAGCTGATACTGCGGAACACACATTTCAGCAATCTGGATTGTTATTGGAAAAAAAATAAATAAATAATTTGTGGAATACACAGCCAAAATAGTATCCCTAAGGCCCCGTTCACACTGGGGCGACGCTACTTCGCCGGGCGACCTCACAGGTCGCGGCGCGCTGCTCGCACCGCGACCTGGGAGCGGCCGGCACGGACTTCATAACATTGAAGTCTATGCAGGTCGCTCCTGGTCACCCCAAAGAAGCTCCAGACCCTTTTTCTAAGTCGGAGCGACTTGGGTCGCTCCTATTAGAACGGGTCCATAGCTTCTGTATGGCAGGCGACCTACGGCGACCTGTCAGGCGACCAGGTCGCCCCAGTGTGAACGGGGGCTTACCAGGTCTTGTGTTATCGCTAGATTCTACAGCCTTATTGAAACATGCTGGCATTTTGAGAAGTGCATCCTCCTAAAACAGACACCCCCAAAAACAAAAGACAAGGTTAAAATGGGCTGCTATTACAACCCATTCTAACCAGTCTGAGATATGGTCAATATTGCTTACATGATGGCAGGCTGTTTGACTAAAAGGCCAATTTACCCCCCTCCCCCAAAAAAATAAATAGATGTGTTCCCAGGTTCAACCACCTTGTGTGGGGCCTTGCATTTACATGCATGTTATTCAATAATGGGCCATACACACTAAGATATTCTGAAGACTTTTTCCTTTAGATTTACCAAAACCAGATAATATGAGGTCAAACCTAAACACTTTCAATTTGTATGCAATCTGGCAGGCCCTTGCACTACATAGAAAAGGTAAATCTGAAGGAAAGTCTTCAGAAAATCTTATAGTGTGTATGGCCCTTTACAATGCAAAAAAAAAAATATGAGGGCTGACCAATGTAATGTTAGCCTTAGGGAAACCTGCTGCTACATACCAAAGAACATACGACAACGGAAAGCTTTGAGTAGCACCTATCCCTAAAAATTATTTTGGGTTGAGTCAACATTTAGGTGGATGCACTTCTAAAAGCGAGCGTTTATAATGTGTGTTGTCAACAGCAGATAGGACCTGAATAAAAAAAACAAACCATTAAGCAAGATACAATATATGCTTGCTAGTGAAGCCCCTCATGGCATAGCAGGCTACCCGCCCTTCCTGCTTGCTCACATCCCCCTCCCACGCCCACCATCAAAGTCTCTTGGTAAAGTGAGGGGTCTCTAGGATATAGTCCACAGTCTGAAGTCACCACATTCCTTTGCAAACAAAGTTCCTTCTGAAGACCCCCATTCGAGGTATATCACTTGGGTGGGACAGCTCCTTCTATCCCACTGGGAATCCAAGCCTGTGGGACCGGACGTTTAGATCCATGACATCCCCTCCGCACTAGGACTGCGGAATATCCTTTCCCAGGTCGCTCAGCGAGCGTCAGTTTCTTGGGCTCAGAGGCTTTCCTGACTTGAGCAGCTAGATTCTTGGTCCAGCTTTCTTGTTACTTTGCCATTGTCCTTTTGGTCTAGGAGCTTTTGCTGTGACATCCAGGGATGCGAGAGGATCTGTTCAAGGGTTGGTCGGTCTGAGGGTCTCTTTGACAGACACAACTCGATCAAATGCTGGCACTCTGCAGGAGGAGGAAAAAAAAGATAGAATTTAGAACATGGAACAAAGGAGTTTAATAGATGCAAATAGTCACCATCTACATATCTGTAAGCAATGCTGGGGGGCCAATTATACTAAGACTGTGGCAAGAGCAACTGTTTTAGCCACAGAAACTAAATCTGTTTTGTCCATTATACAAGGTTAACGTCTCATTCCCTTTGTTAAGAGCCGGTTCACACTGAGGCGACACGACTTCGGGGGGGGGGGGGGGGGGCGACCTGTGAAGTCGCGTGCACTGCGACTTGCAGGGACTTCACATAATGGAAGTCTATGCAAGTCGCTCCGAGGTCAACCCAAAGTAGTACAGGACCCTTTTTCTAAGTCGGAGCGACTTGTGTCGCTCCTATTAGAACGGGTCCTATGCTAATCAATGGACCGTGATTGTCAGGCTGACAATGGGCTCTTAAAGTAATTCTTAAAGTGTGAATGGGCTCTTAAAGTAATTCTTAAGAGAAATGGCCAATGACAAGCTAACACATCTGGAAGTCATATTGACCTGGTACAAATAAGCAAATTTAAGAAATTCTGATTTGCCAGATGTGCAAACTAGCTGCGGGTCAAGGACTCAAAAGTATTAAAGGTAATTGATCGGTATAACAGCCAGTCAACTATAGGTGAACATTGGCAGCATTTTGGCAGTATTTTCATGAAAGTTTAACTTTATAGAACAGATTATGGCCTTCCTAGTCAGAACGAAAGTGTCTTGCTCTCCCAGAACTACACTAAATGAGAAAAACAAAATCGATATGGTGGCACACGGGTGTTTAGCCATGCTGTAAATCCCAACAACAAAATCTACCAATCTCTGTAGCTGGGATTGGCAGCTCTGTGCCGATATAATGACAGCCTGATGGCAACCGCAGCCGTTTGTGACTGTGCAGCCAGCAGGTACCTGCGGTGATCATGGTTGGTCACACTCGGTCCTAGGCAAATACAGCCTAGAGAAAACCATATTCCCGATTATTAAAAAGGCAACAGACACACATTTGGGTGTGAAATCTGGTGCAGCTGTGCATAGAGACCAATCAGCTTCCAGACTTTTGTCAAAGCTTAAATGGAAAAGCTGAAGTTAGAAGCTGGCTATTAACCATGTACAGCTGCCCCAGATTTTGCACTCTCCAGTTTTAGAAAATCTACACCAATGAGCGTGACAAATTATGGAGTGTTGGAGGACTGGCTTACCTCTTGATACCCTGCAGCGGTACTGGATCTTTCCCTTAAGAATTTCTTCATCGTGTTCAAAGGGGATATCACCACACACCATGTCGTATAGCAGGATGCCAAGGGACCACACAGTAGCTGAACGGCCGTGATATCGGTGGAAGCGGATCCATTCTGGTGGACTGTACACTCGTGTACCTGCGAATAAAGCAAGAAAGTTTAGACCCTGGAACATTCAAAACAGTAACCAATCAATGCAACATTTTACAGCAGCCACAACTCTTCATTTTTGTTTTCTTAAAGAGGAAGTAAACCACCAATTGATAGTTGTCTTCCACATTGGTTGTGCTCTCAAACTGTCTCAATCCATCCAATGGCTGGTGTCCTAACGGATCACATGTGCAGCGTCATGGCAATTGAAGATCAACCAAAGGCCAAGATGGAAACTTCCTTGGCTAAAAACGATGGGGGGGTGGTTTATTTCCACTTTAAGAATATCACTGGAGGTCCCAAAGCAATTGAAAAAAAAAAAAAAAAAAAAAAAAAAAAAAAAAAAAATCGCATGGGAGGGGGCACATCAGTACTTGGGACTCAATGTGGGTTAATAAAACTGGAGTGCAAAATCTGGTGCAGCGGTGCATAGAAACCAATCAGCTTCCAGGTTTTATTGCCAAAGCTTAAATGAACAAGCTTAAGTTAGAAGCGGATTGGCTACCATGCAAAGCTGCGCCAGATTCTGAGTGCTCCATTTTTAGTTAATATCCACCAAAGTATACTTGGCTCATATTAAGAGTGTCAAGTCCCAGGAATCTGGTTGCCAGTATGCATACAAATTTCACATGTGCCAAGAGCTCAGCCCTAAGGCTGGCCACACATACAATTTTCCAAAACTAATAGGAGGTCACATCTAAACACTTTCAATTTGTATTCAATTGGGCAGGCATTTGTACCACATAGGTGGAGGTAAACCTAAATACAATTGGAAAGGAAAACTGTATAATGAATGGCCAACTTTCGTATGCTTGAAAATAGAACAGGCACCAATCCCCTAGATAAATGGTTTTAAACTGATTGACCCCATGGCATCCCCTTTTTAAAGAAATCCTGTGTGTAGTTTAACATAAGCAATGGAATGGAAACTAACCATCAAAGTCTGTGTAAACTGCATCCCGCAGCAGTGCGCCGGAGCCAAAATCGATCAGCTTGAGCTCAGCTGTCCTGAGGTCCACCAGAATGTTCTCGTCTTTAATGTCTCTGTGCACCACATCGCAGGTGTGGCAGTGCCGCACAGCCTCCACTACTTGCCGGAAGAAGTTGGCGGCGAGATCCTCGCCCAAGGCTCCCCGCTCGGTGATGAAGTCAAACAGATCCTGCACGGGCTCCGGTCTCTCCATGATGATAATAAAACCGTCTGGCCTCTCATACCAGTCCAAAAGCCTGATCACCCCACGGCAGCCCGTTGACACTTTCTTTAGAAGGTAGATTTCTAGAGGGACCAGCGTGCCGTTCTAGAAAGAACAAACAAACATCATAAGCCTCATGCAGCCGGGCGGGTTTAGCATTTTGATGTGATGCGCCATTAGCAATCTGAGCTTTTAATATGACTGCTTACCATATGCTTAAACTCTCCAATCCGGTCTCTTGCCACATGCTTGATAGCAACCTGTAAACAAAAAAACAGACTTTAGTTGTACTGCTAATACACAAGTTGCAATGTAGCAGCTTTTAAACTAAATGCATCATTTCAATGGAATCCAACTATCTATAAATAGCATCTGTATTGCTCACTTAGCCCCCAAAAGACTGTAGAGGCGGAATTCTCCCATTGATTTAAATGCTACGCACTACATGCCTTGCTTTTATGCACTGACCGTTTACCCTTCTCAACTAGCTGGCTCTTTTTAAAGAAAAACATTGACTGCAAAGCACCTCTTCTGAAATATATTATTATATATATATATATATATATATATATATATATATATATATATATATATATATATATATATACATACATATACATACACACACATACATACACATGCCCTACACACCCATAAGGGGGGTTAACTGTACCACTATGCCATCATCCTATACAAAACAAATGGACTTACCGGTAGCTTATCTGCCAGCCTGACTCCGGAATAGACAGTTCCAAATCCTCCGGTGCCAATCACAGGCCCCACCTGGTAGCAGCTCTCGAATGGTTCTTTAACTGCAAGAAGGAAGACAGAAAGGGAAAAGGTTAGCCAACTGTTTGATGCCGGCAAGCATTCCTACATCACTAGGCAATCAATATACCTAAAAGAATACTAAAAGCAGGTACAGCAACATCCATGGCACTGCAGTGGCTGAACTAACGGAGTGTGAGGTCCACAAAGACCCCCCCATCTCGTTATATCTGCTCACGTTAAGTGATGATCTCAGAACATGAGCCTCTTACTCATCACTAGATATTTTCATAAACGTATACAGAGGGTGAGTCATGATTCAGAAAGGCCAGGACGGTGTCATAATGATTCCTCCTGCTATGGTTTTTATATATATTTTATTTATGTGTGTATATAACACTCACGCAGCAGCATCTTCTAGAAAATAGCAGGACCAGGGAGACAGGCAAACCGGCAAATCCCTTCCCAGGCTTAGCTCTGCGGGTATCCCAGGGAAACCCCTCCCTCAGGAGGAGACCACCCCACACCCACACTCCGCCGCTCACTGCACCACAGCGTACAGCTCATCTGCAAAGCCGCCCCCACCCCGGCCAGATCAATAGCTGCAACTTCTTGCTGCAGGTAGCACATCCAAGCATCGTCACGTACTGCAGGTAATGCAAAGTAGGGAAGGCGGGGGATGCACACAGCCATCTAATGTAGCTCACAGATCATAGGATGTGGACCAAACACTGCAGATACATCTTACTATTAGCATCAGACCATGTGCAATGACGCAGAGAGACGGTGACAACTACAAACGTGAACTGAATGGATGGGCACGTCACATATGTTTATTCTAAGCTCTGCTCCTATATATTATTAGATTAGCTCTATTCATAGTCAGCTGGATACAGTATGCCTCCCCATTCTAAAATCATCTGTATACAGCACCCCCCCCCCCCAATTTATAATCTGTATACCTCTATCCATAATCAGCTGGATACAGTATGCCTCCCCATTCTAAAATCATCTGTATACAGCATCCCCCCCAATTTATAATCTGCATACCTCTATCCATAATCAGCTGGATACAGTATGCCTCCCCATTCTAAAATCATCTGTATACAGCACCCCCCCCCCCAATTTATAATCTGTATACCTCTATCCATAATCAGCTGGATACAGTATGCCTCCCCATTCTAAAATCATCTGTATACAGCATCCCCCCCAATTTATAATCTGCATACCTCTATCCATAATCAGCTGGATACAGTATGCCACCCCATTCTAAAATCATCTGTATACAGCACCCCCCAATTTATAATCTGTATACCTCTATCCATAATAATATAACTGCCAATCTAAAATAGTCAATACAGCACCCCCCACCCCCATAATCTGTATACCTCTATACATAATTAGCTGTGTACAGCATACCCCCATCCATATAGTCAGCTATATACAGTGTACCCCCCATATCTTTAACCATCTGTATAAAGTATGCCTCATCTATACCCCCCCCCCCAACTATAATCATCTAAACAGTATTCTCCCCATTCATAATCAGTGGTATAAAGTGTTCCCCCCATATCTACAATCTGTATACTCCTCTCCATAATCAGCTGTATACAGTGTGCCCCTCCCCCATATCCATCTGTATACAGTTCCCCCTCCCATCTATATTCATCTGTTTACTATATGTCTATCCTCATCTATATTCAGTATACAGTAAACCCCCTATCCTATATAATTGTATAGTGTGCCCCCCCCCCCATATCTATATCCAGTATTTTCCTCATCCAGTCAGTGGTATAAAGTGCTCCCCCATATCTATAATCTGTATACAGTGTAATCCTAACCAGCTATATACAGTGTGCACCCCCCCATATCTATATCCAGTATTTTCCTCATCTATAGTCAGTGATATAAAGTGCTCCCCCATATCTATATACAGTATAATCCTAACCAGCTATATACAGTGTGCACCCCCCCCCATATCCATCTGTATACATTGCCTCCTCCCATCTATAATCATCTGTTTACTGTATGTCTATCCTCATCTATATACCCCCTATACAGGATCAGTTGTATAGTGTGCCCCCCCCCCCCCATATCTATAACCATCTGTATACAGTATTTTCCCCATCCATAGTCAGCGGTATAAAGTGCTCCCCCATATCTATATATACACAGTATATTCCTAATCAGCTGTATACAGTGTGCCCCCCCCCCCCAATAGCCAGTGCCTCCTCCCATCTATAATCATCTGTTTACTGAATGCCTATCCTCATCTATATACAGTAAACCCCCTTATCCAGGATCAGTTGTATAGTGTGCCCCCCAATATCTATAATCATCTGTATACCCCCAAACAATCAGCTGTATACAGTATGCACCCTCAATCTGTGTACAGTAAACTCCCCAACCATAGTCAAATGTATAGTGCCCCCCCCCCCATCTATAAATCAGCTGTATACAATGCAGCTCCTATCCATCCTTGTGAGCTCAGCTGTATACAATGTATCCTCTGCACACTGATCTGTAACAATCAGCTGAAAAGATACAAAAGTATGTCTTAATGTTCAATTCTATTCTTGAGGAAAAAAAAAAAACACAACAAATCCCATCCCCCCTCCCCCATGTGCAGCATACACACAGAGGAATAAGCCACACCGACTGTATACAGAAGAAGATCAAAGCCATTCATACACACAGAGATCAGATCACATGCTGCAGCCACACCGAAATAATGGCAGCAAATCCGCAGCCAGGCACAGCCCATCCAATGACAAGTCATGTGCCAGGGTGACCACACACCGGTCACAGCATGATCACATGGAAAGGAAGGGAAAAAAAGCAACACACACAAAAAAAAAAAAAAAGAAGAAAAGAATAAAAAAAAATATTTTACTGTACTATATATATACACACACACACACACACATATTCTGCAAATATATATTGTATATATAAAAATGTGTAAAATTAAATAAAATATATATATATATATGCACATACACACACATTCTGCAAAAAAAATAAATAAATATATATATATATATATATATATATATATAAATAAAAGTTGCAGAATATCTGAATGTGTATAAATAATAAATACACAGAATAGAAGCACCCACGTGGATGAGCAATGTGCGATCTCCTCTCCCCGATCCCCCCATTTACCTCCGGTGAGGTTGCCCTGCTCATCAGCTATAGGGCAGGAATTGGAGGACACCGGGCTGACATTATTATTATTCTCCTCCTCGGACGTCCTATAATAACGATTGATGTGATGATCCATGAACGCTCCCTGAGTAGCCAGCAGCATGATTCCTCCCGGTCCGTTCCTCGTACGG